>NC_056740.1:219369560-219387060 GCF_019279795.1 Protopterus annectens
CACTGGTCTTGCAGGCTCTCCAGCACATGGCAACCTGGAAAGCCTCACTGAAAGGCGCCTTTGGAGCTTTGTAGAGGATGTACTGGTGGAGGTACTGTACACCACACAAACACAGATCCCTACCCCGTCAACATCAGGTCCTCTACTTTCTCCTTTCTCCTACTGTCTCTTACCTATTTCCTACCCATACCACTCTCTCGTATATTAAAAATAGGCAAAAATATGGAGGTCTGCCCCCCGACAAAAACATAGTGCCCATCCTCTCCAACCTCTTCCAGCACAAACTGTCTTTGATTTTTCTCACCTGTGTCGCACTCTTTATTTGTCTCCCCTTTTTCAGTCTTTTCTATATCTCCCTTTCTACTCTTTAATGAAGCCATAAAGTTGTCCACAAAAGGATACTCTTATATAAAACATTATAACCCCCTTTTCTTTAAAAAAAAAATTTTAAGTACGGTGCAGTCTGCACCTTTCCTTAAATGTTTTAAGCATGACTGCGCTTAGGCATGCTCACTGGGGATAAGCAAAAAAAAAACTAACACAAACCCTCATGATTTTGGAAAGTGATTCTCAGCTTTGTAATGCTGATCTTTATATAATTTACTCTTTTGTGAGAAGTAAGCATGTTTTTAAAAAAGACGTCACTTTTCTGGATTAATTGCAAATAACTTTCGCTGACTTTATTTGTATATCCGTGTACTGCTGCTATTCACAGAAAACTATAAGTAATTTGTAAATCCCCAGACTATGAATACCAGCCTATGTGTGTGTGCACTTGAACAAGTGTATACATATTACATATAGCAGTTTCACCATTACAGTTCTGTAAACTATATTGCACAGTTTCATAGAAACATGGTACTTACCCATACTTTTATCACACAAAGTCATGCCTCCAGTTGCCATCCACTTGGCATTGCTATTTTTTTCATCAGCTAAAAAGACATTGCTAATATTGGCCGATAGATATTTGGAATGTTCCCAAGACTGCAGCCTGTCAGTAATACATTTCCATTTTATACCATCTGTATTTTCACATGAAGCAGTCTGAACTACTCCAGACCCACTGTAGGCAGAAAGGCATTTCATTGTGCCTTTATTCACTAACATGAAATTATCTTTCCAGAGCCAATGCTGAAGCTTTGAGTTGATGTTACAATTCTTAAGATGCAAGTTCCCATCTTCCAAACTGGCTTGCATGCATTGTTTATGTCTAATGTTTTTGATTAAGAAACTTGTAGCTCCTGTAAAACAGAGAGGTTAGTCATCACTGATTGAAGAAATGCAAGCTTGTTAATTCTAAGAAATGCAAATTAAATGTGTTAATACAATGAAAAGTTAGAATGGTTTATTAACCCAAATTTAGGCTTTGTAGTAATTTTTGTACTGTAGGCTTTGTAGTAATATTAGTACTGTTAAAAGCGAAGTAACATGCAGTTAAGTAAGAAACAATGCAAACAATTTGCAACATGCACTTACCAATAAAGGCATAAATAAGCTGGCAAACTCTTTTGATTTTTACATTTTTCCCAGTATCATATCTCTGCTTCATTAACCAGTTCCAACAGATGTGCTTCATAAAAGACAAAGATGCTAATATATTTAGATCCAAAGCGTTAGCCTAGAGATCTGGGTATTAAACATAACTTTGAAAGTGCTATCTTGCTTGCCATTTACATAAGCATGTAGAAAAGAAACACATTACCATAAACACTTTCATTTAGTTGATTAGAAAGTAAAAAAAAAAAAAGTATAACTCAGGAAACTTAATAAATAATGTTGTTGCTCCAGAACATGATTTTAAAACAAACTGCAGCTCATCTACTCTGTAACTTGTTGAACTTCATCACTGTAATCTGCATACTCCTAATGGCTCAATGTGCCCAACATTAACATGTACAGTAGAATACATGTATGTAGCATGCTGAAAAAATGATGCTCCTCAAGAAAAAAATAAGGAATGGTTTCAGGCAGAACTTACATAGGAACTCACATTCCTTACAAACAACGTTCTTTATGTTCTTGTGTATTTATTCACAGAAATACACATCTACTCCTCAGTACTCTGAGTTCATGGTATATTAAAAACTGACTAGTTTGCTATCTCATCTTTACCACTATGAGAAATAAAGAATAAAAGTTTACATTTTATATACAGAGTAGACAGCCTTAGCAAAAGCTCCCTGAAAAATAAATGCAGATTGAGTTTGTGACTTCCTAATCTCATATCCTTCTATGGACTGTTAGGTTTCTCTGCTTTTTTTGTAAGATGACTTAATGCCACATAACTATAAGGAAACTCCACACAAAATGGGTCATTAAATTATGCTTAACCTGGGGGGGGATGACTCATGGCACAGGCTGCTGACCTGCAGCCCCTCCAACAAAAACAGAGCTGAAATATTTTCATTTTTATTTTATTGTAGCATTGTTGCCTCGCAGCAAGAGGTTCTCCTGTTCGGTTCTCGGCTGGAGTGCCTTCCGTGTGGAGTCTGCATGTCCTCCCCACGGTCAAGTGGCCTCCGAAAGACATGCGTGAATGGGCGTGCCTTCACTGAAGGTTTAGCATTGGGCTGGTAACTCGGCACCATAAAAAATCTGCTGCCAATCATTAGCGGACCGGAGTTCTGTTGTGGCAACCCCTAACCAGGAAAAGCCGAAAAGACAAACAACATTATTTTAAAGGTAAAACAAAAAAAGAAGCCATCATTCCTGTTAAGGGAAATCAGAATTTCATGCATGTGCTGAGTTCCATGTTCTGTTAAGAAAAAAAAATATCAGCTTACTTGTCAAGGCTGGCTGACTGGACTGCTGCATGAAGCAATGACGGCTACTTCCAATTGGTTCATGCTGCCTCGGTTGCCTGAGACAGCCTGAAAAAGTGGAAGAAGTACACAGAGATGAGTTATGGATCTGAGAGTAATCATTCTGTTGTTTTGTTGTTTTTAGCATTTATTTTTATTTTTTAATATGACTGTGGGTGCTGCTAAGACAGAAAGTCCTTTTTTGACAAATAGTGAAACTTTTTAGTACTATTAACTTGACAAGTTAACAGAACAAGAGAATGTGAATACCATGCATCTTCTGAACTAAAGGAAGCTTATTAAGTGTAATCTACCATATTTTCTCCCGGATTCACTTTAGAAGCTCGAAATACTGAAATATCGAAATTCAGCACTTCAAGTTCATAAAGTGGAATCCTGAAAAGAGCGAAACCTCAGAAGTGTGAAATTCAAAACCTCGCATACCGGAGGTTTTGAATTAGCACATCTGGTGTTTCGCTGTAGTTATGGATTCAGGTAGGTGTTGATGTGTTAAGGGTTTTGGGTAGGGGCTGTGGTGTGTGTTAGTGTGTTTTGTTGCTGTGATGTGTGTGTGCGAGGAGAATGTAGTTTGTGTGGTGGTGTTTTGTGTGTTTTTGTGTGTAGTGCGACCTCGGAGTTAGAATATTTAAGTAGGGGGGGTGTAGCCCCCCACATGGGGGGGGTGCAGGGGGGCTCGGCCTCCTGCTTTTATGTAGTACAAAGCTTGTGTGTGGGGGGGAGGTGTGTGTTTGTGGAGATTAGAAGCGCTAATTCAAAATCTCCAGTATGCGAGATTTTGAATTTCGCGCTTCTGAGTTTTTGTTCTTGTTAGGTTTCGACTTTATAGCCTCTACATATTGAATTTCGACATTTCAGTAGTTCGAGGCTATAAAGTGAATCTTTTCTCCCACAATTACCAGTTTTAGGGAGGATTAGTAGGGAAAGCTCAAGATTTCAAGCCAAAGTTGGGAGCATCCCTGAAAATCAGGGACAACTGAGAGGTACTGTGTGTGCCTACAAAAGGGCCTCACTGAGACAGATGCCTGGTGTCAAAGCCATGGCCTGAAGCTCAATGCCAAAAAGTGCATTGTTATCCCCTTTCGAAAAAACTCTGTACGCATGAACTACTACATAGGTGGTAGTCTACTTAACACCAAAAGTATGATAAGAGACCTTGGGACACAGGTGGATAGTAGTCTCTCCTTTGATAATCACATCGCCACAGTGGTCAGGAAATCCTTCTACGTGGCACACGTCATCACAAAAGGTTTCTCATCCAGGAAAAAAGAGGTCATTGTTCCCCTCTACTCATCACTCATTAGATCCATTATAGAGTATAGCACCCCTTTTGGTATGTACCTCACAAGACATCTACAACAACTGGAGAGGCCACAGAAATACCTCATAAAGAGGATTACTGGCCTCAAACAGATGCCCTACGCAGACCGTATAAAAAAAACTCCAGCTTTACTTCATTGCATATCGCATACTCAGAGGCAATATCTGCCTAAGATGCAAAGCTATGTCAAACCCAGAGCTGTTGGACATGCTCCACTTAAAAAAGTCCCAATCCCTCTGAGCTACACGCTGTAGGGACCTAAACCTTGTCACCACAATAAACAGCACATGCTGGAGGGATAGATTCCTGTCCCAGAGACTTCCCATACTCTGGAACAGACTATCTATGTCAAACAGAGCTCCTCATTAGCACTCTTCAAGAAAAATCTTAATGATTGGATGGGAAATAGGAAATTCACCCTGGGGATGACTTCTGTGGCTCTGCTCGAAAAGGACACAGGAAAATAATTTTCTTGGGTGGTGAAAGCCAAGGTACCTTTTGGCGAGGCTTATATAGGCCCCAAGGCCAATAACCTAGTACCTACCTATGAACCTATGTTCATGTGGGGATATGTGTGTGTGTGTGTGTGTGTGTGTGTGTGTGTGTGTGTGTGTGTGTGTGTGTGTGTGTGTGTGTGTGTGTGTGTGTGTGTGTGTGTGTGGAGAGAGGGGTTGCAAGGGTTTGCAGTGTAAGGTTCTGACAGAAGAAAGCTTAAAAAATGTATTTGGTCATTATTTATGTGTTTATTTATTCATTTGACAGCAAGCTGAGATCTGAAGCATACAGTCATACAAATGGCTGTAATTTGTTTGTGAGTGGGGAGTTACAATGGGTGGAGCTGTATGGTTCTGACGACAGCAAGCTGAAATGTGTTCTTGGGTCATTTTTGCTTTTATTCTTTCTATTCCAAGCAGAGTTCTGAGGTATTACCAGTCACACAAGTGGCTGTAACTGTGGTCACATGAGTGTGTGTTTGTGTGTGCGTGTGCGTGTGTGTGTGTGTGTGTGTGTGTGTGTGTGTGTGTGTGTGTGTGTGTGTGTGTGTGTGTGTGTGTGTGTGAGTGTGTCAGAAAGAGATAGGAAGGGAGTTACATAGTTTTGACAGCAACAAGATGAAATAAATGTTCAGAAAGTTTTTATGTACCTACTTATTCACTGATTGCAAGCAGAGATCAGAAGTGTACACAGTCATACTAGTGACTGCAGCTGTGGTCACATTTGTGTGTGAAAGGGGTTGCAATAGGCTGCACTGTATGGTTTTGACAGCAGCAAGCTTAAATACATTCCTAGTCTATTATTTGTACATTTATTCATTCATTCGTTTGATTACAGTCAGAGATTTGAAGTTTACACAGTTGTATACGTGGCTTTGTAGACAATAACTGGCTGGCTGTGATGGTCTGTGCAGGGTACATATGATATCAAATAATCATTGGTAGTAGCATTGTCATCAATAGAACATTTAGTTCTATTGATAATTTTTGGAGGGCTGAAATGTCTTCTGTGTAGCATCTGCATTTACTCCATCAGATTATGTAGCACCCTATGACTTACTGGGTCCTAAACGCCCCTCGACCCCCAGCTTAGTTCACTTATTTCCACCACTTTTATTACAGTGCAGTCTTGGCTAGTTATGGTGTTGTCAAAAGGATGAAAAAAAGGCTAAAAAACAAAGACAAAGTGTTGAAACACACACACTCGCGCACACACAAACACACACACACACACGCACGCGCGCACGCGCACACACACACATGCACGCACACACACATGCACACACGCACGCGCGCACACACACACACACACACACACAAACTGTGTTAGGCCAGAATTGGTTGAAAGAGAGAAGAAGCACTGGGGGATGAAGGGTGAAAAGTGTGTATCAGAAGGGTCCTATGTTGCCCTTTATATAGGGCTCCAGTTCACCTAAGGCTTGCCCTGTTGATCACAATCAGACAATTGAGATATATATAGTCAATAAAGCAACTAGAATGAGTAGGTAGTGTGGCAATCTGTGGATGAAAATGACTGACTCCACCTGTTGAGTGATCACAGGTAAATGGGCATTGATCTGCTATAATACAATCTCACCCCATTCCAATTAATTTCCAGCCACTCAGGAGCTTCTTGCAGCTTCCCCGCATTCCTTGAAGTCAATAGCCACCATTGACCTTAGCAAGAATTGCAAGGTGCCTTTATCAGTGTTTTTATACACAGAGATTTATATTAGCATCTGAAAAAAATAATTCCAAAGTTTTAGAAACTTCAGACATTTGTAACAGCAACGACAAATATTTGTTTAGGCATAATTCATGTGAGTCAGACTAATTATTCCATTTGCGTTAACTTTTACATAACAGGATGAAGTTCAGACTGAGACCCTGAAACCACATAGACACAAATATAGGAGAATCAGGACACAAGAAGGATGGAAATGAATGGCTTTAATGCTGGAGTGCCCATTCTGGTAGAATGTGGGTCACCTGCCTGGCTATGATCCTCAGTTGAGGTCAGGGATTCTAGCTCCGGCAAACAAAAAGTACAATGGAAGCACAGACAAATCATCTAGGGAAAGGAATGTTCAAGTAGTAGCAAATACACACATACTGTACTGATATCACTGCATGCCATGCATAGTGGGTGTGGTTAAGGGTAAGCCATGGGCGAAAACACTCCCCCATTGCCAAGTCAGCACCATAATGGAATGCCCTTACCTCCTCTCTGTCTTATAAGGGAAATATTGGAGGAGTGCCAGAATATTAAAAAATATGGTGGAGGCAGACACCAAAAATAGAAACAGAATCCAATGTGTGTGAGTGTGTGTGTGTGTGTGTGTGTGTGTGTGTGTGTGTGTGTGTGTGTGTGTGTGTGTGTGTGTGTGTGTGTGTGTGTGTGTGTGCATGTGTGTGTGTGTGTGTGTGTGTACTTGTGCCTTTGTGTAGCTAAGTGCTCTCTCTCTCTCTTTCTCTCTTTCTTTCTATCTCTCTCTCTACATATATATATATATATATATTGGGGGCCTGGGCTGTACTAACTGATTTTGGGAATGAGTTTCAAATGAATGATGCCATTAGTCAATAACTGCCTTCCCATACCCTGTAATATACAGTATTTCTTATTTTATTTACCAGAGCCCCCCCCCCATGCTGTCCATGTATCTTTTTTAACATTTTTCTTCTCCATTATTTTGAGCGCTGGATTTGAGATTTTGGGGAGAACCCATATAACTATAGCATTTGCTCTTTGTTGACTGGGTTATTCAAACTAGGCCAGTATCCTCTTTTCAGGGGAAACTCCAAAGTAGTATTCATATGAACTAGGGGACAGTGGGCCAGAGAACCAGGGGACTTCCCCTACTCATTTTGAGCAATAAGTGGCACCACAGAGCAGTCACTATTATTTGGAGAATTCAAACATGGGTGAAGGAGTAGAATTTGCTGCTGGAAAAAAATTCAAGCGTGAATCAAGGCAAGATGAAACCCTGTTTATGGAATAGCAAACTGGAGGTCTGGATACGGAGGCATATAAGAATTTAATGAAGGAAGGAAAACCAAATGTAGGAGAAGAGGTGATATGAAGTGCTGTAACAGATCAAGTGTTGCTGATGCTGTCAGATAATGAAGTTGGTAATGGGGTGGAGAAGCAGACTACAGAGGCCGAAAGTATAGAAGCATGTCTGGCTTATGGAGTAACAATGTTAAGAATATGCTTCTGCATCAGGGTACTGTGGATGGCAGAAATGATGTAAAGAAAAAAAAGTGTGCAACTGTTGTAAGGCAAGGAACAACAAACAGTGCACTGTGTAAAGAGATGTGCTTGTCAGAAACAGTGGCACAGCAAAACATAAATAACTTATTACCTTGGGAAGACTTTATTTTCAGAACTTTGGCTTGCAGTTTAAAAACTGACTGTGGAATTCAGAACTTTGGAAGTGCAGAGATTTAAACTTGAACTGTTTTTTTTTTCTGACAATATGTGATAAAGCGAATACATGATAAAATATGTGACATAAAGAAAATATATGTTAGCAAAAATGTTTGGTCAGAGAGATGGATGGGAAGTGTGGGTTACACTGGCTATATGTGATGGAAAATTCCAGCATATTTAAAACAATGCAGTAAATGAATAGGAAAATAGCAACTGTTGGGTACTGGGATCAAATGAAGGCCTGTTCCTATTGGCTTCTAATATGTGGGGATGGAGGTGAATAAATTAAAGATCGAAATTCCCAAACTGCATTCACCAAAAAAAAAAAAATGTTGAAAAAGACTCTTTAAGTGTTTTCTTTTTGTAGGGGTAAGTCCCCCTGTACCCCCAATGAGGTGGGCAAGCCCTCACATCCCCTGAACTTAAATATACTAACTCACAAGAGAGGGAAATTCCCCCAAAAGGAAATCACTTCCAGCACAACTCACCGACAGTGATTTCCTATGGAGGAACGCCAATAGTCAGCAAGTAGAACCAGGCAACTGAAACTCGAACATTCAATCTTCTTCTACCAGAAAGTTACCCTTTCTATTGTGGGGATGAAAAACATTTGGTTCAAGAATGCACAAAATGACCATGTAGGCAATGTGAGGGGGGGGGGGGCATACTAAGAGAAACTGTCAACTGTTTTGTAGAAAATGTAATGAGCCTGGCCATTTCGGTTTGAATATCTAGTACTGGAAAAAGAATGAGTTCATGAAGAAGAAATTAAGAAGCAGGAAAGACACTATGTACAAAATAATATTCAGGAAGAAAATTCAATGGTTGATGTAAGTAGGGAAGAAAGTGAAAGAAATATTACTTGAGGTTAAGAAATAGAGCAAGAGGAATGAATAATGGTAAAAGGGATTCAGATACAGCAGAAAGTAAGCATGATGGGTTGGCAAGTGAAGAAGAGGAAGATGGTGACTCAGAGAAATAAGAGAAAAATATGGTAAATCTTTTGCAAGGCAGGTAAGAAAAAGAAAAAAATAAGGTGGAAAAACAATGCAGTAAATGTTTAATGGCTGTTGAATGATCCAAAAAGAAAAATGTAGATGTATTATGTTTGCTGGATACAAGATATATTGAACATAAAAAAGAGAAACAATTGAAACTGTTTGGGGGAAAAGATTACATGTCCAGCAGAATATGAAATTTGTTATGGGTTAGGGGTATTAATAAGAGAAGATTAAATGAAATATTGGATAACAACTGTAATACCAGGCAGGGTGATGATATATACATGATGCTAGAAAAAAATGGAAGTTATGTGAGGGTAATAACAATATATGCATATACAAACATGTCAGAAAAAGTTGTTTGAGGAATATAAAAATATGTAAGAGTAAGTATGTCAATAGTTATGACTGAGGACTTTAACTATATGATAAGCAAAGAAGATGGGAAAATAACACAAGATGTAAAGAAGATAAAATAAGTGATATAATGTGGAAATCTTAAAACAGGAACAAGTAGAGGGTGGACATGCAAAAGATGGATTTTTAAAACAGAAGTAAATCATGTTATGTATTCAAGTGATATGAAGGAAATGTAGGTGGGGGAGAAAAGGAGATTATCAGAACATAGAGCAATACGGGCTATGGCAGTTGTAATGAAGAAATAATAAAAGGAAAAGAAATAAAATGGTTAACAGATGATACAAATGAAAATAAAGAAATGAAGGAGGAACTTAGTAGATTATGGAAAGAATAGATAACAATGACAGTATTTTATGAAAGTTGGACAAAACCATGGGTAGTGTTTAAAGAGAAATATTAAACAACTTTTTGAAAGTAGAGAGTGAATAGTAAAAACAGAAGTAAAGTGGAACATAAAAACAAGATGAACATTTTTGACAAAGGAATGGAAGAAGAATGCAATACAGCAAGAAAAACAGAAAAGAAAATGTACAAGAAATAAAGAAAAAAAATAATGCATTGTTTTATGGAAGTATTTGTAAAGGGAAACAAGGAAAAATGTCATCCTTTTTAGGAAAAGAAGCTTAAGCAGATGAAAGGAATGGTAGATGAGAGTGGGGTGGTAAAATGTGAACAAGAAGAAATGATGGTGATAGCAGAAAATTGTAGAAATAATGTATACTAGGGAGAAGATAAAAGGGGAACATGAAATGTATAGTCAATTTTGGATAGACCAAAATGCAAATTAGAAGATAGAACTGAAGTGAAATAATTGGAAGAAGTTATGAAAGAATGGAAGAAAGAATCAGGACCAAGCCTTAATGGGTTAAGTTATGGGTTTTATAAAGGGATATGTATAAATGAAAAAAAACAAGTATTTCTGGAAATGCTGAAAGAATGGTTAGAGGATTGAATAGAAGATGAAAAGATATGTGCTGGTGTGATTAAATTTATATTGAAGAAAGATGACAAATTAAGAACTGAAGGCCCATAACACTGGGGAATGCTGATTATAAAATCTTTATGAAGTTAATGAAAACAGAAATGGAGATTGTTTTGGAAGAAGTGCTAGGTAAAGGGGTATATAGAGTAAACAAAAAACAAGTAAAGGAAATGCTAGTAATAATAAGAGAATAATAGACACTATTTTAAGAGGAAATAAAGATGTAAGGTCAGCTGGTTGTTACATAGCAAAAGCATTTGATTCAGTAAGTTGTGAGGAGATGAAGGACATTTTGGGGGAATATGGGGTTGGAAAAATAATAAAAATATTAATGAAAGTGTTATAAGATGTATTGGGTGAAGGGAAAAAGAGTGAAATAGGGATGTCTGGTGAGTATGTGCTTATTTGTGCTAGTAATGAATTCATAATACAAAAATGCATTGATGAAATGAGAGAAGTAGGATAAGATGTGTAAAAAGGTATAACAATACGTACCTATGTATGTTTCATATGTGGATGGTTTAGTAATTGTAACAAAAATATAGTATGGATGATGGAAATTATGACAATAATGGAAAGTGGGTTAAGTAAAACTGGATTATGGTTAAATAGGTCAAAGAGTAAAGGTTTTGGTGCAAAAAATGAAGATAAATGGAATATATTTTACTAGAAATTAGATGAACATATTAGAAATCAGGTTTGGCAAAAGCAGAAAAATAATAGAATAATATAGAGAAATTCTGAATGAAATAAAGAAGATAATTATTTGGTGGACATCATTCTAGGTATCCTTTAGAAAGAAAGTATATATGTTAAATATGTGTATATTAGGAACATTGTGATATTTAGGGAGCATATATATATATATATATATATATATATATATATATATATATTTATATGTGTGTGTGTGTGTGTGTGTGTTTTCTGGAAAAATGGAAAATTATTATTAGAGTTTTTTATTGCTTTAAAAAAGAAGATGTGATGAATTGCTTTATAATAAGAAATAGGAATAATTAAGATGTGTTGGCTGAAATAAGGTTTGCATACCTCTCAACTGTATAGATTTTCACAGAATGTCCAAATTTTTGCCTCACATTTTTGGTCCATTTTTCATAAAATTGTGGTTTTCTGGCAAATTAGTGGTAAATTATTAAAGATTAAAGTTATAAAATAATGTCAGACATTTAAGTCTCAGACTTCATATCCTTCAGAAAATTCATGCTAATGTAAAACATGTTATTTTATCAACTTTCTAAATTTGTAAGAGCAATATTTAAAAACTGTCCCTATTTTGGGGCCTTTGCCCTACTTTCATACATGGCTTTGTCCATCCATATTTCTTGCTCTAAGAGGTTGAGAGGTATAAAGGTTTATAAAATTGAAGATATAAAATATAGAAAATATTGTACAAATTTTAAATGTAAAAAACAATTGTAGAAATATAAGTAGAATGGAAATGTTGTGTTGAATTAAGATATATGAAAATAAACAAAACAGCCATCCAAAGGAAGAATAGTACTCATCGGTGGTAGGGGGTGTCATCATATCATATAACTTTAAATCAAAATTCACTTTGCATCTCTTTCCACTATTGCTAAATAAGAGCATGTTTTTTTCTGAGCTAAGTGTTCTAAATTTTATTTGCTTTTATCTGTTGTAGGACTGTTCTTATCTGTATATTGTAATATTAATGTATTTTATATGATTTTCACATTTTAACACATTGTCCTATGTTCTGATAGTTTAATTTTTAAGCCTTATCCTACTTATTTTTTTCTTATTATTTTCTCATTTTTATTGAACTATTTATGTGATTTAAGTTCAATCTAGGTGGTGGATGCTGTTTCAAGCAGCTAATAGTGTACATTTTGTGTCCTTGTACTTTTGTTTTGCTTGTGCCCCTCCCCAAAACTCCACCACTGAAGTGAATAGAAAAGGTTGCCTGATTTTTTTTCTTTTTATATTTTTTATATTATATTATTATTGGATTTAGCATTTGGTGGTGGTGTATGGCTGTTGCATATATTTTGTGTGTGCTGTATGTTGGTTTTATTAAATGTGTTTTCCACTGCAGTATATGGAAAAGTAGAATAGGTGTCTGTCATGGTTTGTGTATGTTTGTTAGAATGTTGTAATCAACCTGCTAATACGTATTTCTGGATTATGTAACCAGCCTATACACTTATATACATGCCTTTATTAATTACAGTCTATCCTAGAAATGTGCATTTATTCCACCTCCTCTTTTGCAGTGGGTTCAAGGTAAGGATATGTATATATATATATATATATATATATATATATATATATATGCATAGTCAGTTTCATTGAATAACCCATACGTCAACCTCATAAATGTCAACCACAAAAGACTGACAAAGAGAGTATTTATACATTACCACACATGCACTAACAAAGAACCTCAGAGCATGCCATTTTTACAGCAAAAATTTAAAAAAATTGTTTTTACAGGAGAGCAAGCCCTTCTGCTCCAAGCCCCCACACCCCCAGCTAATTATATATACTTACTCAATAGTTTAATAAGAACAAAAAAAAGAGGTTGACAAGGAAAAAAGTCGCTGATCCAACAGGAATTTATTAAAAATAAGCGCTTTCATTCACTTATTGTCTTTTCGTGAACTTCCATCAGATGATTCCACTTATTCAACAGGTTTTTTTGTCACTTAAAAAACTGATAGAATGCAATTTAATCTGCCAAATCATCTCTAACTTCTCCAACCTATTTCTATAATTTCCATCTCTTGAATCTAAAAAAAAAAAAACCTATAAGCACACTAAAATAATTTTTAATATATTCTTTTCAAATTCTAGTGTGCATATATAAGGTGTAATTTTAACTTTGCTTTTAATAGTGCTTTTTAATTATTTTTGAATCTTTTTGGTAGCATCCACATAGTCATGCCTACATAGAATGCCTCACAAAATGAACAAATTGCAATATAAACTATACCTACAGAACTACAATCAAAATATGTTTTATTTCAAAAGTGCTATATATTAATATTTGCATCTTCCAAAGTATAACTGCATATAGAACAAAAACCACACCTATAACAACCATTGCTTCTGAATTTGATTGGATAGTGCAAAGGTACCATGCCTCTCAAGTTTTGTTTAATATAGCTCCCTTGTTAAAAACAAAACTTTGTCTTAAACTTATAATACTAACTAAATCAACATTGCCTTTTAATATATTGCAATTTTCCGTAATAATATTTTTTATGTTATTTCCATCAGACACTTACAAAACACAATTATTAAATCATTCTGATCATCTCTAGAATTCTTTACACAAACACCATCATTTAAAATAGGTTGTTGTTTTACTTAAAATTTCCCCAGCAGTCCTAATCAATGTTGACTTAAAATAACCTCTCTCTACAAACATTTCTATAATTTAATTTATACCAGACCAAAATATGATAATCTGGGGTTAATCTAGATAACCTAAGAATCTGACCTCTAGGAATTTTGTCTTTAATAAAACAAGAGTGTTTTATGGAATAATGCAAATAATTGTTTACAAAATAGGGCTTTCTAAAAATCTTCCAAGTAAGCTTGTTTTCACAGTCACAGGTCACTAAAATATCCAAATAATTGACTTCATAACCAACAGTAACCATATTAAATATCAAAAATTATGTACTGTTGTTCAAAGCTGCAACAAATTCTTTCAATTCCATCCTAGTACCACCCCAAATAAAAAAAAAATCATCAACAAACCTTTGTAGTATAAAATGTCATCATAATAACAAAGAACAGTGGTAAGATTATTAGTGCCCCACCAACCCATCACTAAATTGGTCTACGTAGGAGCCGCTGCTGCTCCCATAACTGCACTCTTTTTCTGCTGATAGTAATAATGATTAAATATAAAAAAAGTCATTTTCCAACATAACTTTCATTAACTCACACACCTGTTGACATCTCCTTAGCTGACTATATGCAGTAATCTAAACCAATGTTGAAGTCCACCCATATATATCTATACATGGGTCTACTTTTATTTGTCAAAGTTACATTTCTTCGACAAAAAAAGTATGACCCCCAATTACTTAAAAGTACACATCAACGAAAGTGCACTTTCGTGAATTCCGGTTCAGCGAACTGGTAATAAAAATAAAATTGCACACTATAAAGGCAGTTTTGCAGGAGGGCAAGCCCCCCTTCACCCCCATACCCCCACTACTTTATATATACTAACTCCGAGATTGTACTACATGTTACAAGAATGCTTCAGTGAGGATAAGGGAATATACCAGTTTCTCCACTGTCGTGTGATCTCAGAGTTAGTATATATAAAGTAGCATGCATTTTTATTTTTGTTACTGGTTCGGTGAACCAGTCACGAGTGCACTTTGAAGTGCACTGCACTGTAATTAGGGTCGTGTGTACTTTTGTTTGTTGAAGAAACATAACTTTGACAAATAAAAGTAGATATTCTCACACACACACACACACACACACACACACACACACACACACACACACACACACACACACACATATGCATATATATATGTATATATGTGGCCAATGGCCAATGTAATATTAACTAATGTGTGTGTAATATTAATGTGTGTGCGGCGCAATCTGTCTTGTGTGTGTGTGTATATATATAAAGTATGTGTGTTCAACTAATGTATATGTGTATATGTGTATATATATATATATATATATATATATATATATATATATATATACACACACACACACACACACACACACACACACATATATATATATATAGATATATATATATATATATATATATATATATGCAATGTTATAGATATATATATATATATATACATACATATATAAACTTACATATAAATACACACACACACAGATATATATATATATATATATTTTTTTGCATGCTTACTTTAATTGACTGTAAAATAAAAAAGGCTTCCCACCACAACGAGAAGTGCACTGAAAAATTCTGTTATGATACAAGCTTTAATAAAACAAAGAAATAAAAAGCACAAATTGTGCAGTTCAGATTGCAGGTCAAACGGGATAAGTGCTTTCAGTTAAAAAACCTTCTTCATATCCTAGTGTGTAGACCTGACTTACTACTTTTAAAATAGGGATCCTTAATTTCCCAGCCAATCACATACAGCAATCAAATACATGCCTTCCTTAAGCCTCCATTTCATTTCTTAATCAGGCTTCTCTCTTTCAAAATGGGCTTAATAGGAACTATTCTGTTAAGCCCTGAAACAGATTAGCTCTGAGGTTCATGATCTATCTGGTTTCTTCCTTTTCAGTTTTGTTGACAATGTCTCCTCCACGAAGGTTAGTAGTCACATTTTAAATAACTATAAAACTAAATGAATACCCTGGATTTTCAGACACATGTCCATATAGGGCATTAGTTACCACTTTATTCTTGATGTCTAACAGTAAGATATACAGTTATTTCTTAATTGTAAACCCTCCATGTTTTCTTCCAAAATTGCTATTTTGCGGAGGGATTATTAGGGGGAAGAGCAACATTTTGAGCCAAAAATTGGGGACAGTTGAGAGGTTGGCTATGCCTAATTCTATAAAAGCAATTTATTTGCATGTACCTCTCAACCTGTTAATGCAGTAAATCTGAACAAGGCCAAATATATTGGGGGCACATATAAACAGTACTAAAAATTGCTCTTGTATAAATTGAGACAGTTGATAGAACGGCTCTTACTTTAACATGCATTTTTATGAAGGTTATGAAGTCTGAAACTTATTATTTAGTGACTTCTGGCAAATCATTTAGGAATTAAAACTACAAATTTTATGAACAACAAACCAAAATAAGAAGCAAAAATCTATTCATTCTTTGAAAATCTGGACAGTTGGGAGGTATAGTTCAGCTGGGCCTGTCTGAGTTTGCTGCCCACCCTGACAAAATAATGGTTGAATGGAGCCTCTGCAGCCATTCCAATGAGCCATTACTTGGCTATTTCACTCCATTTACCATAAACACTAATGTGCATACTGCTTTACTTCAATGATGAGTTGGACTTCATTTGAAAGTTTTATTTTGTATTTTACAGCACAAACATTAAGTCACCTGTTAAACAGAGCAATGCAGTCTCACAATGAAAACTTAGCATTAAAACTTCTCTGCCCTTGAAACTCACATTCATTGAAACAGCATTGAAACCCACATTCAAAGAAAATACATTTGCCAGTGGCAGATAAAGATTAATTTTGGGCTGTTTTCGAATCATAGGCCCCTTGCATATGAAACATACATGTGCTCTTTGATACACCTTCCTCATTGTACTAAAATTATATTCCTTGTACAATACAGTACACTTGTTAGAGGGTGTTTTAAATTTGTTTTGAACATTTTTCCAGTAAGCAATGAAACAAAACATATGCACCCATAATGGCAAAACTGCCCAGTTGAGAACATTTATCATAAAAAGTCTACTCAGACTTCCACAGTCCACCATTATTAGTAAATATACACAATTCTACAGTCCACCATTATTAGTAAATATGCACAATTCCACAGTCCACCATTATTAGTAAATATGCACAATTCTACAGTCCACCATTATCAGTAAATATGCACAATTCTACAGTGCACCTTTATCAGTAAATATGCACAATTCTACAGTCCATATTCAGTGAATTCAGTTCTTGCCATAGCTGTCAACCTTAGCACAAAAACCTGGACAAAGCCAATAATGGGGAATACAGTCCCAAAAATAGGGGCAAATTTAATTTATTCATCTTATAAACTTAGGAAATTGCTATAAATAAGGTTGTGCTACTATGTATTCTGAAGAACATGAAGTTTGAAATTCAAATGCGGTCAATTTTACTGCGGACAGAACAAAAGCAATTTTCAGCAGAGGCATGAGGGATTAATACTGCAGACCGTCTTTGTAAAATGGCGGGGCACGAGAGCAAATCCACAAAAATATAGGGAGGAGATATTGACAGAAGCCACCCCAAACTAGAAGCAAACCAGAAAACCTGGTAGCTGTGAGGCAACAAT
>NC_056740.1:219392060-219404560 GCF_019279795.1 Protopterus annectens
CCAGATTCACTGTTAACTATACTACCATTAGTCCTATTGTTAGGGGTATTGCGAGAGGCTAATTCAGGATGTTGCCCATTAGTGTGTATATTACTGTGTACTTCAGCATGTATATTCACACTAGAAACAGTCCTGCGTGTCACAGGTACATTTCCCATGTTGTCAGAGCATTCTTTTCTATAGGGTGCTCTCTTATCCCTCGGCCAATCAAACAGGCGACCGTTAGTAAAATCAAAATAATCTCTCTTCAGTTTATTAATTTTTATATTTTTCAATTTGTTCTCATAGGTTTCCAATTTATCTTGCAGGGTTTCTAGCTTAAACAAGCAGCTATCGGGTAGTCGCATAATTTCCATTTGCTTATGCTTACGTTCAATAAAGGCAGAAACCTCATCTTCACGTGGCTTAAAGTAGTCTATTAGCAACTGCATGTAATGGAAGCTTGTCTCTTTGTTAATCTCCTGCCATTTGGCCAGGAGGTCGGGGTAGGTGTTCCCATAGCTGGGCATACACCTAATTCTCAATCCCCTCAGTATCACATCGTGATGTAAACACGCCTCATTGTGAAATCACTGCCATTGCAGCCTCTTGAGTTTGTAGGCTGCATTCTCAACTTCTCTAAAGATGTTATCAAATTCTTCATTACAGTATGTAATCAGTTCCTGATTTGTGCCAGTCTTTATATTGATGTCAAATAAAGGATTATGCATACCTGCATTAAACGTACTATTAGTTTTCCGGCCATTTTCCATCATAGAGTACAGTGTTATCACCAAAACAGTAATAAATAATGACTGTGTGAGGTGTTGAGGTAAAACAAACAAACACAAACAACCACAAACCTCCTCCAAAGGAAGCCTTAATAGGCAAAAATAGTAAAATGAAAAAACGGCTTCCATCACAATGAGAAGTACACTAAAACTGAGGCTTAAGGAAGGCGTGTATTTGATTGCTGTATGTGATTGGCTGAGCAATTAAGGATCCCTATTTTAACAGTAGTAAGTCAGGTCTACACACTAGGATCTGAAGAAGGTTTTTTAACTGAAAGCGCTTATCCTGTTTGACCTGCAATCTGAACAGCGCAATTTGTGCTTTTTATTTCTTCGTTTTATTAAAGCTTGTATCCTAACAGAATTTCTCAGTGTACTTCTCGTTGTGGTGGAAGCCCTTTTTTCATTTTACTATTTTTGCCTATTAAGGCTTCCTTTGGAGGTGGTTTTTGGTTAGGTTGTTTGTACTTTAATTGACTGGGTTAGTCCACCACTAAGTGAACGCAAGTGTGGGGATACAGACCACACTTGACCAGGTTGTTCCAAACAAAGGGAAAACAATGCAGAGAACACTATTTAACTGACTAGACTAAAGACATACAGGAAGGTGTGATATTGAAAGGGATTTATGGTAATTCAATGAAAATCACTTTCACTTAAGTCCATATTTCCAAAAAAATATATAAACTTACATAGTAATGTGACTATCTATTAAAGTATTCAAAATAATATTTTTTTCACCAGAGGGCAAGCCCTTCTACATCACCATGTGGAGGACTGCATCCTCTACACACAACTAACTTATGTATATATATATATATATATATATATATATATATATATATATATATATATATATATATATATATATATCTATATGCATACATAAGCACACACACACACACACACACACACACACACACACACACACACACAGACACCATAATAACAAAAAACTAGAGAAAGAGAACAGTTCCCCTATCTTTGAAGAGATCTTTGAAAACAACCCTTTTCCATTCATTCTTTTCTAACTCCATTTAATTTGATAACTTTGATTCGAACAAAATCCATTGTAAAACAACTATGTTCCCCAAAGAAGCATACTAAAAAACAAAAAATAAGAAATGTTATAATCATTGCAGATAATGGTTACAAAATCAAAAGTAAGAAGAGTAATTCCCATATTGTTAGAGCTCTTGTCACTGAAATAAACAAATATCTAAGGAGCTTAATAAAATCCTCCAAAACAAAGTCTGAGACTAAAATAGCTACCCAAGCCAAAGACAGTCACGAAGCATTTTTTTAGTTATGTTCATAATCTCAAAAGCACAGTGCAGCAATGCAGTGAGCTGATTGTAAATGATGTTGCCTAAACTGAGGTTGAAGATATGGCTAACCTACTGGCTGATAAAGGTCACTATAACTTAATCCCGCTCTCCCCTCCATCTGTCCCTCAATATATATTTGAAACTGTCTCGCCTCTATCTATCACATCTGACCAAGTCCTAAAACTACTGTTAAAAGCTAACAATACTTCATCGATGGGTCCTGACAATATTCCTGGATGCATCTTAAACAGCATTAAGCACAATTTAGCCACACCTCTTACAACACTGTTCAGTCTCAGCCTCCATACAGGTTTTGTACTAGCTACAGTCATTCCCCTGCATAAGGGAGGACCTTCCACAGACCCAGGCAATTACAGACCCATAAGTCTGACCAACCTTATATGCAAAGCCCATGGAAAGGCTTATCATAGAATTAATGAGTCAAGACATAAGGAACCTTGAGACACTAGACACATCTCAGTTTAGATTCATCAAGGGCAAGTCATGCTTACTCATCCAGGTAGATTTTTTTGAAAAGGTCACCAAAGCAATGGATGAAGGTAAAATGGTACACACCGCATACCTCAGACTGGTTAAAACTTGTGACTCAGTTTCCCACTCAGGCATAGTAGAAAAGCTAAATAAACAGGGAATAACCCCTATGTCACCCACTGGATTAACAACTGGCTCATAGATAAAATGCAGATAATCAGAATAGGGGAAGTTACTTCCACAAAGACACCTGTCACCAGTGGAGTGCCAAAGGGTTCTGTGCTGGGACCTCTCTTGTTTGGCATCTACTTTTCTGAAGTAAAAGCTAATACCAAAAGAGCTCTGGCTGAATAAGTTTGCAGATGACTGCAAGCTACAAGCAGTCACTGAATCCACAAATGCCTTAGCCATCCTGCAGCAAGGTTTGTCTCAAATAAATAACTGGGGTCAAAATCATGGTCTGAAACTAAATGCGAAAAAATGCTTTATTGTATCCTTTGGGAAGTCCTCTACCCCAGGGAACTGCCACATTGACAATACACCTTAAGAAATGAGCAACTTGTTTGGGGTTTGGAAACTTATGTAAATAGTCACCTAACTTTTGACTAATTTGTGTCTATTGTTGTAATAATGTCCTTCTAAATTGCACAACTTCTAAGCAAAGGGATTTTGTTGAGATCTAAGGATGTCATTGCCCCCTTTACTTAGGCCTTAGTAGGCCAGTCATTAATTATAATGCCCTCGTTGGCGTGTATCCATCCAGATACATGCAACAACTGGAACACCCACAGAGATACCTTACTGAAAGGATATAAGTCCTAAACAACATGTCCTACATGGACTGACTCAAAGCCCTATCACTATATTCACTAAGACATGACCTATGTCTGGCATACAATGCATGCTTTGTCCCATTACTGACTGATTTACTGCACATCAACAAGTCAAATGACATCAGCAGTACCTGGACTAGAGATCTAAACCTCTTCTGCAACATCAACAGAACAGTTTGGAGGGACGGGTATGTTTCACAGAGGATTCTGCTGCTATGGAGTGGGCTGCCCCATCCACATCAGGCAGGGTTCATTCTGTCCATTTTTGAGCACATCTTGGAACAATGGATGGGAAGCAGAAAATGTACCCCAGGACTGCACCTTGTACTACTAATGGAGAAATGCAGCTCCTAAATTCTTTATCCCAAGCATGGGTCCCCTCAAATTATCGATCGTATGATCCCAGTTATTCTCATTAGGGGTACTATATAATTATCAGCCATGGGATGGGTACGACCAAGCTATGACCAAATGGGATAGGTTATTTGGAGCACAAAAAGGGAAATTGGCTTGTCAAAATGGCCAGCAAGGCAGCTGGCCTAATATTTACCCTATGAACCTATATACCTATGAGGAATGTACCACAGAAGATATTAATTCATTTAAAATGCTACAAGAGAATATTGAAAGTTCTGAAACTGAGGCAGAATTGACTTAAGAAGATGGAGAGTACTGCAGTAGGGAAGAGTTAGAAAAAGAAAAAGGAAGAAAAATCTGACTAAGAAAACTGATAAAGTATGATAACATTTTTGTATGTGAATGTAAATGCGATTAAGCAAAAATAAATCCTGTGGGAAGTTAGTCTGACTTGCTGCAGTGCCTCCTCCTAATGAAGAGAAAGGTCCATAACAAGAAGTATGAACCAGGGACATCTGCTTGGCTCTACCAAGCTATGTTCATGTGGTCAATTTCATCTGGTGTTGACAAGAATTTGCACACTTATACAGGAGATTATAGCAGGCTTGTGTATATAACAGTGCATTCCTTAGTTATTAGGAGATTTGTTTGTGCATATAATAGAACCGAATAAAATCTGATTCCCCAAGTATGATGAAGAAACCACTTCTGCCACTTGACCCTTGTTTCTGAGGAGGAACAAATAGGGTATACGGCTCTTGCCTCATGGAACAATGAACAGGAAAAATGGTTGCTCTGAAGAGAAGATTGACAGTCACCAGGGAACTGGAAAGTAAAAAAATATGGCTGGATTCTTATTTAGCTGCAAGTGCTATAAGATTACGGCTAGTCTGTAGATTGGATTTCTCAATTATGCTTCGGATAGTTTGGGTACTGCCTTATTTTTTTTTTTTTTTCTTTTGCTGTTATTATATTACACTTGGAGTTTTAATAGTAATTCAGTAAGGTTACTTAAAAATATCCATTTCTATTCACTGACAGAAAAAGAATTAATTCTAGCTAATTAGTGAGAAGAAATGAGAAATAGAATTTCTTATGTATCTGCATTCCTATTTAGCTGCTAATCGTGGGATCACTGCTGATTTGTGACTGCATTGGATTTTTGGATTGGAATTCTCCACTTAAGGTTTGGATTTTTTTCACCCACCCACTTACTTCCTGTTGAGCTTTTAAACTTGGTGGCTTTTGAGCTACCCACCATTACTGTAAATGTGACATTAGAAGCTCCCCCCAGTCTCATCTCATTGGCTAATTCTACTGGGAACTGAAAGATCTAACTGGGAAGGCCCTCCCATTAGACTTAAGTTAGCCTTTTTTCATATCATCCCACTTACTCAGTGTCCACTGCAATATTCAGAGTAGTAATCCCCTTTTCCATCTTACTTTTAAAATCTGTAACATTTGGCCCCTCACCTATTCTGGTTTTATATCATCCACTTTACAATTCAATATGTTGAAATTTAGCATTTCAATATTATGGGTTTCAGTCAAGTGATTTTTCAGTATTTTGAAATTTCAGTCTTATGGCCTCAGTCAAATGAGTTTCAGTCATATCAGGTTTCTATCATCTAATAGGGAGCCATATAGATAGATAGATAGATAGATAGATAGATAGATAGATAGATAGATAGATAGATAGATAGATAGATAGATATGGTAAGTAGATGATGTTTTCAATTTATGGCTAGTATCTATGATTCTTTGAAAGATTTTTTGATTAATTACATATTACCACCTCTTTTTTAAATTATTTACAATTTGTCTTTAGCAATTTTTTGGATGCAACTGTTTTTTTTAGAAATGTAGAACCACTGACATTTTAATCTACTATTTTTTTAAAACATACTTTTCTCCAATGGACATTAAGAGTTTAATAGTAAAGGCAAAAAACTCAGTGAAACCCAACAAAGAATACCAAACCAAACAAAATATCGCTGTGTAGTGTACCACGGATCAAAGGATCCAATACGCACGGGCTAATATAATATCACTTTATTATAAAAAAAAACACAATAAAACAAACCGCACTGGTTTAGCACTTTCATCTACTAAACATAGACTTCATCAGAACACAATTGATGTAATTAAACCAGTTTAAATACCTATCAAACACCAGTGGGAATGGGCCTTCAGTTAATCTACATATACTATATATTCATGAATTTCAACATATTCATGTATCCTCTTTACCTACAAACTATCAAAAGTATTTCATGTTTAAAAACATAATATCTAAAGACCTTAAATACATCATAAATATATTTGTAAAACCCCTATTAAAACAATTTCTTAAGCAAAATATGTAATAAGTTTTTTTAATATATATTTTTTAAAAAATGCATATTTCCTATTCCTAGAAGAACTTGTATAACCATGTACTGTGCACACATGTACATCATATAACATTAACACTTGGATGTCTTAACTATTATTTATAGCTGTAAATGCTAAAAAATATAAAACAGTGAAAAATAATACAATAATAAAGCCAATAATAACTATCCAAACTTAATGACAAACAGTATATGCCAATGCTTTGTACTATCTTATGTTCTTGCTTCTAATATAGATTTTGTTGGGATGTGGGCATTCAACCCTGGGGGTTTTGCAGCATTTAACAACAGTTGCCATTTAACTTCCTTTTCCCCCAGAATTGCCTTAATATTGCCACCCCTTGGGTTAGGTTTTACTTGTTCCAAGATCCCAAATTTAAAAGTGTGACACTCCCTACTCTCTTCTAAGTGTCTATATAATGCATTATTCCTGTCCTTTCTTCTAATGCAATAATTATTGTCATAAATCCTGTTTCTAAGATGTCTATCCATTTTTCCCACATAGAAACTTGACAGTTATTACACTTCGCCAGATATATGACATGCTGAGTACAACAATTTCCTTTCTTAAACCATATTTTTGTATGATTAGCATTGCCCAAAATTATTGTTTTCTCTTCTAAAATGTCTTGGCATTGGTTGCAATGCCCACATTTCATGGTATATCCCTCACTCAATTCATGCCCCATATGTGTTTTACCATTTTCAAATCTATTTTTCAAATTATATCCAGTCTTAAACACATATATTGGATGATCCCCTAACTTACGATACACTTCATCATCACATCTAAGGAGATTGCATTTCTTTCCAATAATGTTCTTAACCTCCTTCACATAAGGGTTAAATTCTAATACACATGCTCTCTTGTATTGCATGTCACTTTCATTATGTGTCACACACTTATCCTTGTCTAAACTTACACCTAATAGGGGTTTATATTTCTTACCCCATTTGTTCTTAACATAACTTGTGACATCCCTTATTAGGGACTAGGGGTAGCCCCTTTCACTAACTAAGCTGCCAATATAGTCAATCTCACCTAACACCTCTTTATAGTCTGAAGTCATTCTGGCAGCCCTAATGCATTGCCTCTTTAAAATGCTTCTCTTTTGACTGGCCGGATGACAACTGGTGTACTCTGAATTACTGAACGTGTCTTTCCTATAGATCTTGGACTTAAATCCTGTTATACCATGGGATATGTAAGTGTTCAAATATAGTGTTCCTTCACTACTATAGCTGTAGGTGAATTTTAAATAATTAACGGACTCATTCAGATATTTCACAAAAGAGTCCACCTCGTCTAATGTACCATCCCATAATATAAAAATGTCATCCAAAAATCTTGTAATAACATTTGATTTGATTAAAATACACTTTCTCCAATATATATTCATTTTCCCAGTCGAGAAGCACTAAATTCGCATATATCAGGGCACAGGCTGCCCCCAAGGCTACTCCATTGTATTGCCTGTAATACTCCCCTTCAAAAAATATGTAGTTACAATCCAGTACTATTGACATAAATTCACAAATCAAACTGACCTTGTCCCATTCAAAACATGTGTATTTCCGAATCTTCTTCTTCTTCTTTCGGCTTTTTCCCGGTTAGGGGTCGCCACAGCGGATCATCTGTCCGTTCATAATTGGCAGTGGAGTTTTACAGTGTCGCGTTGCCAGCCCAGCACCCAACCTTCCATAGAAGGCACACACTCACACCTAGGGCCAATTTAGAGTGTCCAATCCACCTACTGCATGTCTTTCGGATGTAGGAGGAAACGGGAGCACCCGGAGGAAACCCACACAACCACAGGGAGGACATGCAGACTCTGCACAGAAGGCACCCCAGCTGAGAATCAAACCTTGACAGTTATTACACTTCGCCAGATATATGACATGCTGAGTACAACAATTTCCTTTCTTAAACCATATTTTTGTATGATTAGCATTGCCCAAAATTATTGTTTTCTCTTCTAAAATGTCTTGGCATTGGTTGCAATGCCCACATTTCATGGTATATCCCTCACTCAATTCATGCCCCATATGTGTTTTACCATTTTCAAATCTATTTTTCAAATTATATCCAGTCTTAAACACATATATTGGATGATCCCCTAACTTACGATACACTTCATCATCACATCTAAGGAGATTGCATTTCTTTCCAATAATGTTCTTAACCTCCTTCACATAAGGGTTAAATTCTAATACACATGCTCTCTTGTATTGCATGTCACTTTCATTATGTGTCACACACTTATCCTTGTCTAAACTTACACCTAATAGGGGTTTATATTTCTTACCCCATTTGTTCTTAACATAACTTGTGACATCCCTTATTAGGGACTAGGGGTAGCCCCTTTCACTAACTAAGCTGCCAATATAGTCAATCTCACCTAACACCTCATTATAGTCTGAAGTCATTCTGGCAGCCCTAATGCATTGCCTCTTTAAAATGCTTCTCTTTTGACTGGCCGGATGACAACTGGTGTACTCTGAATTACTGAACGTGTCTTTCCTATAGATCTTGGACTTAAATCCTGTTATACCATGGGATATGTAAGTGTTCAAATATAGTGTTCCTTCACTACTATAGCTGTAGGTGAATTTTAAATAATTAACGGACTCATTCAGATATTTCACAAAAGAGTCCACCTCGTCTAATGTACCATCCCATAATATAAAAATGTCATCCAAAAATCTTGTAATAACATTTGATTTGATTAAAATACACTTTCTCCAATATATATTCATTTTCCCAGTCGAGAAGCACTAAATTCGTATATATCGGGGCACAGGCTGCCCCCAAGGCTACTCCATTGTATTGCCTGTAATACTCCCCTTCAAAAAATATGTAGTTACAATCCAGTACTATTGACATAAATTCACAAATCAAACTGACCTTGTCCCATTCAAAACATGTGTATTTCCGAATCTTCTTCTTCTTCTTTCGACTTTTTCCCGGTTAGGGGTCGCCACAGCGGATCATCTGTCCGTTCATGATTAGCAGTGGAGTTTTACAGTGTCAAGTTGCCAGCCCAGCACCCAACCTTCCATAGAAGGCACACACTCACACCTAGGGCCAATTTAGAGTGTCCAATCCACCTACTGCATGTCTTTCGGATGTGGGAGGAAACGGGAGCACCCGGAGGAAACCCACACAACCACAGGGAGGACATGCAGACTCTGCACAGAAGGCACCCCAGCTGAGAATCAAACCGGAGAACCTCTTGCTGTGAGGCAGCAATGCTAACCGCTGCACCACCATGGCTGAATGCTTCTACTAAATCTGCCCATACCTTCTTCCTTCAGTATGCAAGAAAAGTGGTCGACCACATCTATAGTTAAATAGATGAGCCCCTCCTTCCATACCTCTGGTTTCAAGCAACTTAGAAAGTCCCAGGAATCTTTAATAATATGAGGTACCCTATCATATATAGATTTAAGCCATCTGTCAATGACCGTACCGAATGGAAACGTCTTAGACTTGCTACCAGATATAATAAGTCTAAAGGGAGGTTCTAAGACATTTTTGTGTATTTTCAGAATCCCTACAATGGTAACTAACACTGAGAATTCAACGTGTAAAAATTTATAAAGCTCCAAATCTATTCTATTATCTAAAAGAAATGCCCCCAAATATAAATCTATATGTTGATACCCTATGTTGACTTCATTCAAAGAAGAAACCTCATACTTGTCATCGTATGATATTTCAAATATTTTATTAATGTAATCTAAGGTATCATACAGAACTACAATTGTTACAGCCTTTGCGAGTACAGCAGCTGCAGGGTCCTAAAGTCAACAGGATATCAGGCAAAGAAAGAGGACCAGCATACAAGACACCTGAATAAATATGAAATACTTTATTAAAAGTATTAGGTTCTTAGAACACAGACCGGTTTCGGCACATACAAAATTTAGAGCCTTCTTCAGTGTGTGAAGTACATACAAAAAAGAACCTATATATAAATAATTCATGAGACATGTGATTAATTACATGTGTTCATTGAGACCTGGCTTAAAGAGCCCACCAAGTTTAATGATCCATTTTTTTCTCCATGGAATCAAGCAAATCATGCCAACCTAATTTGTTTTGTCTAGATCTCAAGATTTTATCTATAATGGTAAAACTGAAAATGGCCTTTTGATGTATGAGGGAATGTTTGTATAAGGCATTGCTTTCTCTTTTATGCCTAATGTCACTGAGGTGCTCAGATATTCAGAGTTTCAAGGGTCTCGATGTTTGCCAACATAAAATGCAGGGCAAGTACATTTGGCCAAATAAATGACCCAATCTGAAGAACAATTACCAAAGAATTTAATATTAAATACTTCAGGAGTATTCTGGCTGGTAAAGCTGGTGGTTTTGAGTAGTTTGGTGCAATAAATGCAGTGTCCACAAGGAAAACATCCAAATAGGGGGTCACCTGATAATGTTGTTTGAATGGTGTTTGTGGTTTTTACTTCAAAATGTTTTAAGTGATTGAAAAAAGATGATAAATTTTTGCCTTTCTGAAAGGAAAAGGAGCATCTGTCACCAAGAATATCATAATTCTTTTGCCCCCATTTACGCTGACTTATTCATGGCCTATTTTGAGGAACAGGTCATTTATGACAATTCTCACAACATTTATATTGAGGAAATGGATATTTGGCGTAGATATTTGGATGATTGCTGGTTGGTATGGAGGGCTGACAGTGAATATCTTTTGGAATTTACCACTTATTTGAATGAAAATAAATGGGGAATTGAATTTTCTGTCAGCTATGATAGAAATAAAATTATTTTCTTAGATGTTTTGGTTTGCCGCGCATATGACCATACGCTGATAACAGAGATTCATTGCAAATTCCCCGAAAACAACTCACTGCTCCATGCCACCAGCTTTCATCCTCCCCACATTTCCAAAAACATTCCTAAATCACAATTCATGCATATCAAACGAATGTGTTCTGATCAGCACAATTACATACAATCCAGGGATGATCTATTACATAGATTTCATGATCGTGGCTACAAAATGGGCCAGCTATTACATACTATACACACTGTGGACAAGATGAAAAGGGCAGATTTGCTTCTTTATAAATCAAAGTCCAATTCCAATTTTGCACCACCTAGACTTATTACAACATATGGACGCAACACTAACACATTGCTTAATATTGTGCAACACAATTGAAACATATTAACATGTGAACCCAGACTTTATGACATTCTTGGTGACAGATGCTCCTTTTCCTTTCGGAAAGGCAAAAATTTATCATCTTTTTTCAATCACTTCAAACATTTTAAAGTAAAAACCACAAACACCATTCAAACAACATTATCAGGTGACCCCCTATTTGGATGTTTTCCTTGTGGACACTGCATTTATTGCACCAAACTACTCAAAACCACCAGCTTTACCAGCCAGAATACTCCTGAAGTATTTAATATTAAATTATTTGGTAATTGTTCTTCAGATTGGGTCATTTATTTGGCCAAATGTACTTGCCCTGCATTTTATGTTGGTCAAACATCGAGACCCTTGAAACTCCGAATATCTGAGCACCTCAGTGACATTAGGCATAAAAGAGAAAGCAATGCCTTATACAAACATTCCCTCATACATCAAAAGGCCAGTTTCAGTTTTACCATTATAGATAAAATCTTGAGATCTAGACAAAACAAATTAGGTTGGCATGATTTGCTTGATTCCATGAAGAAAAAATGGATCATTAAACTTGGTGGGCTCTTTTAGCCAGGTCTCAATGAACACATGTAATTAATCACATGTCTCATGAATTATTTATATATAGGTTCTTTTTTGTATGTACTTCACACACTGAAGAAGGCTCTAAATTTTGTATGTGCCGAAACCGGTCTGTGTTCTAAGAACCTAATACTTTTAATAAAGTATTTCATATTTATTCAGGTGCCTTGTATGCTGGTCCTCTTTCTTTGCCTGATATCATATAGAACTACCCCCTCCCCCTTTGTCAGGAATATGAATATGTAGTATATGTAGATTAATTGAAGGTCCATTCCCATTGGTGTTTGATAGGTATTTAAACTGGTTTAATTACATCAATTGTGTTCTGATGAAGTCTACGTTTAGTAGATGAAAGCGCCAAACCAGTGTGGTTCATTTTACAGTGTTTTTTTATAATAAACTGATATTATATTAGCCCATGTGTATTGGATCCTTTGAACCATGGTACACTACACAGTGAAGAGTTTAATAGTAATCATCCCTCCAAAATGAAAAGGAATGTTGCCAAATGGCAGCTGGTGAGACTAGAATAATTTCAGTAAATGAGTGGTTCTATAAGGAA
>NC_056740.1:219409560-219584560 GCF_019279795.1 Protopterus annectens
GCTGCTAACCTCCACCACTATGTGTGTTTTGGGTATGAACAACAGACAACAAGGTAAGAAAATTTGTCCTTTTCCCCACTGTTGTGGTAGAGAATTTGTCCTTTTCCCCAGTGTTGTGATCTCAGAGTTTATAAAGTCAAGGGAACTGTAGGGGAGGTGAGAGGGGTGAGGCCCCTGCAAAAATATTTTTTTTATGTTTACTTTTAGGCTGTTTGATGCACACTTTGACATTCAATGTGTTGCTTGTCAAAGGCTTTATTCTCAATGGAAGGTGCCAACTAGATTATGTCTACATATATCTATGGATGTATCTCCATATATCGAAAATTCACGATATCGAAAGGCAACTATAGAACTTAACTGGTCAATCAGCTGCTTATCAAAAATAAAATAAAAAAAAGAACAACATGGTTTGCACCCAACACCTCCTGCTAAGTATATATCTCAACTCCAAGATTACACTACTGTGGGAAAAGTGCAACTTCCCCGATCCCCACTGTATTGTGATCTCACACAGAAGAAGGCCAGTACTTTCCATTAGCTGATTTTCAATCAGTTGTATGACCTTTGTTTCCATTCAACAATTAGAACTTTCAAGTTGTTGCCCCTCACTCCACTTTAGTAATTTGTGCTAACCCCTCCCATGGTTCTGCCCGTAACATACACATTACATTAAAAAAAACATTTCCATAACATTACCACTACACAAGACACTTCAGACACATACAAACAAACACAAACAAGCACTACACCTACAGCCTAACAGTCATACTTGCACACACACACTAAGCCTATCCCCTTATCTAAAACCCTTTACACACAGACACAAAGACACAAACATACACACACACACACACACACACACACACACACACACACACACACACACACACATACACACACACACACACACACACACACACACACACACACACACACACACAATGAATCAATCCCCCTTACCTAATCATTACCCTAACCATAAAACAAAAACACTCAAACACAAACTCCCAGAACCACCACTTACCTTTGTAGATCAAATAGAACTCACCCAAGACAGCTTTCACCCCGATGGCTTTTCAAACTATATACATATATATATATATATATATATACATATATATATATATATGGGTCCACCTGACAACGTCGACAGCTCAGAACGCCGACACCGAGAACACCGATGCCATAAGATCGACAACTGAGAAGACCGACGGATGAAAACACCGACGCTGAGAACACCGACATGGGAAAAGGCTGTGTAAGTATGCGGTAGTGACGGACGTTAGGGTGCGAGTAAGGTAAGTGTGCAATATTGACGGTCTGTAGGGATAGGGGTGGGTTAAGTGAGTTAGGGTTAGGGCGCAGGTTAGGTAAGTGTGCAGTAGTGATAGTCTTTGGGTTAGGGGCGGGTTAAGTGAGTTAGGGTTAGGGCGCGGGTTAGGTAAGTGTGCGGTAGTGATAGTCTTTGGGTTAGGGGTGGGTTAAGTGAGTTAGGGTTAGGGCGCGGGTTAGGTAAGTGTGCGATAGTGATGGACCTTAGGGTTAGGGTTTGGGTTAAGGTTGTAGATAGTTGTGTATGTGAGGTTTAGTGTGGGTTTGTAAGGATTTTGGTGTGCTTGTGTTGTGTGTGTGCTTTTGGACAGGGATTTGTTTTGTTTGTTGATTGTCGATATTATGGTGTGTTGTGCATGTGAGGTTTCGTGCTTTGTGAACTACGGTTATGTGGTGTCAGTGATTTCGTGTTTGTGAACTGTCGGTTATGTGGTGTCGGTAAACTGGTTGTCGATGTTGTGGCTTGTCGACCTTGTGAACTGTCGGTTATGTGGTGTCGATAAACTGGTTGTTGATGTTGTGGCTTGTCGACCTTGTCAGGTAGACCCATATATATATATATATATATATATATATATATATATATATATATATATATATATTTATGCATATACATATATATAAAATTAAAAAAATTAAACACACAGATGTTGACTTTGCTAACATTGATGCAAAAATGACTGAAAAACAAACATCAACAGGCAACTACAAAGCATTGTTTTTTTTGCAGGGAGCAAGCTATACCCCACACACCTTGCAAATTCAATATTCCAACTCAAAGATCACACTACAGTAGGATAAGGGCATATGACTGTACCACTATCTGTAATGTACCACTATCAGTAAAATAAAGAGCCAGCTCTTTTTGAACAGTTGATTTTGCTTATCTGTACCTGCTCCCATGGGATCGACAATTTGTGCCAATGTGCTAATGATCAAAATAGATGCTCAAGTGTGTGTGTGTGTGTGTGTGTGTGTGTGTGTGTGTGTGTGTGTGTGTGTATATATATATATATATATATATATATATATATATATATATATAGGATACCATTAGACAGTAGTACCTTGTGATACATATTTTATCTATTTATTTGGCCAGCATAAGGCATTAATGCACACAGATCTTTCTCAAACACAGCACAGAAGCAATGTCTAATTATGTATCACACAGTAAACAAAAAATGGCTGGCTACAATACCTGGACTTCAGGATGAAGGACATTAACAGCTCATAGTTAACTTTACCATTCTATGGTGCTTTCTGATAAAAATACTAATCCATGAATTCTGCATTCAGTGCCATTTAAGTATGAGATCAGTACTAAAAACACACTGCATTCCTTGTCACAGAGTTGTATTGCACTGACAGCACAGTATTTTATAGGTTCATATGTCATTACTAGGTTAATGGCACAAGAGCCTTTACATCCCTGAACAATAATACCCAGGATATGACAATATTATATCTTAATTGCCCAGATATGAGATGGGGTATTATCAGGGTAGTGAGTCTTTGAGTGTTGGAGCCCTGAGTCATTTTACAGACTGTCTCTGTCTGTAAAGGACATGGGCAGTACCCCAAGAGTGAATTTATGGTTTCCCCAGCCATTTATCCAAAATTCTTTTTGAAGAGAGTGAGGGATGTGCTTTGTTTTACGAAGATGAAAAATGTATTCCATAGATGAGGTAGCCTTTGAGATAGAAATCTGTCTCTCCAGCAAGTTCTGTTAGAGTCACAGATAAGGTTTAATTCTACAGAATGCATAATCTTTGTATAATTTTTCTTGTGAATATGTAACATTTTCATCAGGGCTGGATCAGAGAATGCGTTCTAGGTCAGGTATAAGTCCCATCTCAAGAAACATATGAGATGGAGTCAAGGTATAGGGCCTTTAGTCGGTCTGCATAAGACATGTGTCTTATACCTCTTAGTTTTTTAGTCAGAAACCACTGGGGCCACTCCATTTGGTGTAAGTGCCTGATTAGGTACATGCAGAAGGGAGCATTGTACTCATTTATGGGCCTGATGAAGGCTGAATAGAATGGCACTATGACTTACTTTGATCTTAATGCTGTGCCTTTACTTATCAGTTGAGCCACACAGAAGGATTTCCTCACTACTGTAGTTACCTGATGGTTAAAGTGTAGGTTACTAGATATCTGTATTCCTAACTCCCTCACCAATAGGTCTACCTCTAGGGGTATGGCACCAGTACTATAATTTGCTGGGATATCTGATTTACCAAAGGGTAAAATTAAACATTTTTTAGCATTTAGTCTCAGACCATAGTTTTGGCACCAGTCATTTGTCATTTTTAAACCTGTTTGTAGGCAGTCAGCATCATTTGGGGATTCAATGATTGTTCCTAGCTTGCAGTCATCAGTGAATTTGGTGAGCCAGAGGCTCCCAACATTGGTCTTCACTTCAGAGGAGAATATACCAAACAGGAGGAGTCCCAACACTGAGCCCTGTGGGGCACTACTAGAAACAGGTTTCTTATTGGAAGTGGATTTACCTATCTGGACAGCATGTGTCCTGTCAGTAAGCCAACTGGCTACCCATCTGATGATATAGATGTATATGCCTAGCTCAGTAAGTTTATATATGATCTCTGAGTGAGGGCTTGCATTGAAAGCTTTGGCCAAGTCTGGATAAGCGGTGTGTACCATTTTACCATCACCCATGGCCCTGATGACTTTCTCAAAGAAGTCCACCAGACTGAGCAGGCAAGACCTCCCTTTGACAAAGCCAAATTGGGTCTGGTTCAGTTTTTGGAGAGTTCCTATGTTGTTACTGATCAGATCCATGACGATTCTTTTCATTACCTTGCAGATAAGACTGGTAAAGCTTATGGGTCTGTAGTTCCCTGGGTCAGTTGATACCCACCCACCCCCCCTTTTGCAGAGGGATGACTGTTGCAGTCCTCCATTTCTCTGACAAAAGCCCATCAAGTGGCTGTGGTTAAAGAAGGTTTCTAGTGGCCCTGATAGATTCTGCTTTAAGCTACTGTTGTCAGGACCCATAGAGGCTGTGTTTTTGGCTTTAGCAAGTGCAGTAAGGACCTGTTCCCTCATAATGACTGATAGGGGGATGGTTGCAAGTATTTATTTGGATGTTGTAGGAGGTGATGAGAGACAAGTCTGAACTGAACGTGTCATCCAGAAGGTTTGCTATAGTTTCAGTTTGAGTGAAAGTATTGCATGTTCATGATTAACTTGGCATATTGCTGAGTGTTTCCCCCGAAGAACATAATTAAATGAAAAGCTTTATGGTTATTTTTTACCTTGGTGGCTATTTTTACCTAATAGTTTGCTTTGGCAGATTTAACCAGCTCTCTGATTTGTTTGTTTAGAATGGTGAGTGTCTTTTTGCACTGTTTTGTCTGTTCCTTCTTGGCTTTGGAGAAAGGCTTTTCTTTTCCTTTTGTTGTATAGTCAGGGGTCCACCAGGGTGGTTTATTTTTGCTAGTAATCATAGGTTTGACTCAGACACGTACTGCCTCTGCTATGCATCTATGTGTGTGGTTGTACAGTGCTTTTGTGTACAGTTCAGAGTAGGCCTCTTTGTCATCCAAGTTCAGAGTGGAAGTTTAATAAGCTGTCACCTAGTTTGTGGCAATTGGCCTTAGCAAGATTCTTAATAGGTTTCAAGTTTGATTGGGTTTCTAGGTTAGTTTTAATACTAAAGGAGATCGTTTTGTGGTCAGATCTTACCAGGGAGGAGTTAATGCACAGTAGGGAGTGGCGTCCCCCCAATGTTTGTGAGTATTTGGTCAAGGATATTTGTATCTCTAGTTGGGGAGCTAACTAGTTGCTCCAGGGTGTTTGTATTGACGAAGTCCAAAAATCTCTGAGGAAGTGAATTATGGGTCATATAAGTCTCCCAGTTTATGGAGGGGTAGTTGAAGTCACCCATTAAATATGGTGTTAGGCTGAACGTTTAGAGATTCCAGAAGGTGAACGTAGGAGGTGTGGTTTTCTAGACTCATGTTAGGGGATCTGTAACTAGCAAGGATATGATAGGGGGTTGCACCTATGGTTAGTTGGGCATGGAGCAGTTCAAGAGAGTCACATTGTTGGACCCATCTAGCAGTGTTCTTGTCCTTTATGAACATTGAGACACCTCGTCCCTTTGATTTATCCTGAGCTAAGGGGTATTAAAATGTATGAAAGGCACTGAAGCCTTTGATAGCTGGCATGCTTTCCATTGTTCGAAACCATGTTTCTATGACTGCACATGCATATGCATTCTCCAGGGTGAGGAGTCCTTCCAGGGAGTGCAGCTTTTTATTTAAACTCTTAGTGTTGAGCAGCATTACCTTTAGGTAGTCATAAGTGATTTTTGTTTTGCTGGAGGGTTTAATAATTAAAAAAAAAAAAAAAAAAAAAAAACATAAAATTATTCTGGCACCATGATGACCAAAGAGACCAGTAATTGTATATATTTTATTGAATAAACTGTGCAAGTAAAATCTTTTGCCTTACAAGGATTCTTCAGGCAAATAACCAAAAAAAACTATATTAAAACCATGTGACACAAAAGATCTAACATTTAAAGTGGCAGTCATCTAATTTTATTTCCTAAATCTTTTAAAATTGGTTTCAATGTAAAAGTTTCATTAAACAGCATGTTTCAGTTGTCCATGATTTTGATGATTCTAACATAGTATCTACACTCGACCCATTATATTTTCCAACATTAATGAAGGAGCCATACAAAATACCAATTGAAAAAAGAAACAGAAGCAAAAATCAAGGTCACAGCAGAAACAGGCAGTAACAACAGAGCCCACAAACATGCAATCAAATGACAAAGTAAATGGTACTGTTTTTAACTTATCAAAATATAAACTCAGTGAAAATGAACTTGCACTTCTAAATAAGGGCTTAACTTTTATACCTGCTTATTCAAGAGACATTTCAGATGTCATATCTGAATTTAAATTTTTTTTTAGAAACCACAAATTTTATAAGGAACACACCAAAAATAAGAGGCAAAAAGCTGGACATTCTACAAAAATCTGGACAGTTGAGAAGTATGGTTTGCAACCTTATGACCAGCTGTAAAATTCTGTTTGTGTTTAGTTCTGCAGGTATGTATGTGTTTGTAGGAAGAGAAAGAACACCTTGTTTTCATTCTGGATGTGCTAGGTTAGTTCTTCTTTCGGCTTTTCTCGTTTAGGGGTCGCCACAGTGGAACTCCAGCCCGCTAATGATTGGAAGTAGATTGTTACGGTACCAAAGTGCCAGCTTGACGCCCAGCCTTCAACGAAGGCATGCTCATTTACCCATGTCTTTCGAACGCCACTAGACCATGGGGGGACATGCAGACTTCACACAGAAGGTGCTCCAGCCGAGAATTGAATGGGAGAACCTCTTGCTGTGAGGCGACAACGCTACCGCTGCACCACCGCAGCTTACTACCACCAGGAAATAAAACAATGCAATGATTATTGTCTTCCAATTTATCGTTTGAATTCAACCTCTCATTAATATATTTGCTCAGCATTTTACACTGGCTACCATTACCAGATAACAAGAGAACTACTGTCTCTGTACTGCACTATTTCCTGTCACATGACATTTATTCTACCATTCAACATAGCAAAAACATCAAATGATGCAGTTTTTACATTGGCCGCATTACCATAGTTGTATAAATCACTTGAGAATGGATATTTCTTTTGACTGCCATCAGAAGGGATAAACCACAATCATGGTTACTCTAACCACTGGGGGCAACAGAAGCATGACCTTTAACTTAATGCTCTAATATTAATGCACAGACAAATCAGTGAATGTGAGGCTCCTTATCTGTTGTATATTTACATGAATGACCTATATCACAACTTGTATATGGATGTCATTGCACAATATCTCTAGGATTTGTAAAAATGAGTTTATGAGTTAAAAAACAGTAATGTTTAGGTACTATGATCAGTACAGTAATGGTGCCTACAAAGAATTATAAAGTACAATGAGTAACAGTTCTCTGCACTGCATCTCCCACTGCAGACATAATCCTTATGTATGAGAAATTACCTTTTTCTTACTGTTCAAGTGAATCACAGACAAAGAAAAACTGCATGCAGTGAAACTTTATCTACTTAATATAAAATATCACATCACAAGCTCTATTTTCTGTGAAAATGGTGACATTACCTTGCAGTACCATAAATAATGTTATCCAGATCAACTTCATTTTTAAATGAGAGTCAGATGCACAGTATTTTTCGGGAAAGTTTAAATGATGGTGAAGTCTGAAAATAGAAACAGAACTGTATAAACTATGTATCATTAATATTGTTATATATAATACAATACAAAAGAACAATACTGATCAGTAGTGATGAATGCAGAATGCTGTTATAATGGGCTTTACAGTAATACAAAAGAAAATCAACAAGCTCAATATGCAAAGCAAGCCAATAAAGATGCAGTGCTGTAATGTTATACTAAGGAGCTAGCAAGAAGGAAGATGTGTATGGAGAATGAGCTGCGAGATTAAAGACAACAGCTACATGTGCCATTACAGCAAATTGCATGAGTAAGGTATTTAAAGGTTCTGAGGAGTGTTTACAATTATCCTTCTGATTCAGTGGTATAAATTCTGTACAAAAGCACTATTCCAAAGTGAAATATTTAAGACCGGCCAGATGTGAAGCACTTAACCGAGTTGCCAACATTTCTGTCGCTATGTAACTATACTGCTAAGGAATTTCTTTCTTTCTTTCTTTCTTTCTTTCTTTCTTTCTTTTTTATTTTGAAACCATGTGTCCATTTGTGGAAATCATTTTATGTTTTATGTACAGCATGTGACTTAAGAACAGCTCTGTATCTACAGTTAAATCTACTTATCCAAACATTTTGCAAACTATTTGTCATTGTGAGGGTCATTATGGTGACAAATAAAGCAGGAAAGTCTAGACTTCTTGTATCCTCCAACAGTGTTTTCAGCATGTCTAACCTCAGTAAAAAACAAAAAAAGACATAAATAAATCCTACAAGATCCACATGATTTCAGTCAAGCTGAGTACAATAATCTCTCCACCCTATCTTGTGATTGTCCCAGAGTCTTCTCCAAGTGGACTCCAGCTGGTAACATCCTACTAGGGATGCCCAGAGGCTGTCCACACTGTCGCTCTCCTGCTTTGGACACAATAGAAGAGTCTTTGTGGGTTCTGTTTAAGCAGTTTTCATTCGTCATAAACTTCATTAGATGCAAACAACATAAATTAACCTACCAAACCCTTTTTATACACATTTCCTCCCTTACCATTTACCAATCCAATCATACCATCAATTTAATAATTAAAATAAAAGTAATTCAATAAATATAAGATGCATGTCCTCACTAGTAAAATTCTGTAAACAACACAGTCTTCCATTTAAAATACACAACATTGTTGCATTAAATATTGTTATAATAAATATTTACCATTGTTGTTACATATTAAAATCCTATTGTCATTCAAACCTAAATACATCAGACTATTGGATTAACCAACACCACCATCTAGTGACTCAACCTAAAATTACATACTATATATATATATATATATATATATATATATATATATATATATATATATATATATATATATATATATATATATATATATATATATATATATATATATATATATATATATATATATAGGTTCACTATAGAATCCCGAAATACTGAAATCCCGAATTTCAGTATTTCAAAATTCTATAGCTGAAAGCTTTAAATCGTGAAACACCAGAAGCGCAAAATTCAAAATCCGGTTCAGAGCTTCTGATGTTGCGGTGGGTGAATGGATAGGTGTAAGTTCAGGTAAGTATGTATGAGTGTTTTGGTTAGGGGCTTTAGTGTATGTTAGTGTGTTTTATCTGTGATGTGTGTGCGCAAGGGGCTGTGAAATGTGTGGGTGTGAGTTACCTTTGTGTATCTGATTGTGCGATCTCGGAGTTAGTATATATAAGTAGGGGGATGTGGGGGGTTCAGCCCCCACACATGGAGGGTGCAGGGGGGATTTCCCCCCATGCTTGTCTGTAGTGTAAGAGTGTATGTTTGATTGTGGGGGGGACATTGTGTGTATGTGTGTGGTGTATTTGTAGTGTAGGTTCGCGATTTTAAATGTCACGGTTATGGTGTTTTGGGATTTAAAGCTTTCGGGCATAGTATTTTGAGATTCCATAGTGAATCCATATATATATATATATATATATATATATATATATATATATATATATATTTTTTTTTCAGACAGAAATAAAAATACAATTACAAAATTAATCTGAATTCTACCTAACAATTTCTATCGAATTTATAATCCATAAAACCACCTAAAAAGATATTTTAAAAAATTGTATATATATTAAAATGTATATCTTTACCTGTAGGTATGTATTATTCTTTTAAAAATACCACTAAAATTCCAAAACCAACAAACTAGGTTAAACTTAATTTATAATCTAGCAGCTCTTAACTTCAAAATGGGGGCAAGGGACACATTCTCATTTAAACCTGGTGGTTTATTGGCCTCTAAAAAAGTTGCCAATAGACCACCTGGCACTCAATCCTTGCTTCCCAAGGGCCCCCTCTAACATCAATAGGAATTTCTTCTAACACAAAAAATAGGAATTTTGCCATGCGGCAATCAGCTGTGTGTTTATACAACGCACTTCTCAAATTCTTGTTACATACATCATTAGCATGTTCATAAATCCTTTTCTTTTAATTTCCTCTCCATTTTCCTATATAAAATGCTGTGCACTTATTGCACATCCCAATATACACCACCTCCTTAGAGTCACATGTATTGTAAGTTGCAGTAAATATATGTTTATCCCTAGCTTCAACCCAGACACCATCCACATGAGCTATGTAGGTCAAGTTTTACCACCATTGATGTGCAGTCATCATGGGGTTATTAAGGTTAGTTTGTTGATAGATAATTCTGCCAAACCAGAATCTAAACAATGCACAGAAGATTTATTACAGATTATAAGAAAGCAAAACAGTCACTATGTGAAACTAATTGGAGTGATGTGTTCAGTGGAAAAACTGCAGAAGGAATGTGGAAAGTTTTGAAAGAGAAATTGTTTGAGTTCACAAAAATAAATAAAAGTGTTTAACATTAGGATCTAGGTACACAACACCAGGGGGATATATTTCCATAAGAACAAGATACCTGATTAAGATGAGAGTCAAAAAATATAAGAAGTGGAAAAGAGGTTGAAATACAACTTTGAAAACTGAAATAAAAATCTGGACAAACAAATTAAGCATTGTATGAGGCAAGATCAAGATCAAGAAAAATCTGCAAAAAATTGTATATAAAGATATTGAGCATAATAAAAAGCAATTTTATAGATACATAAGATGTGGAAGAAGTAAAGTCATACAAATTGCTAAGCTGTGTTTAGATTCTAAAATTTATTCTCAGATATAACCAATTATAGACATTTTTACAAAATCTTATGTAAAACAGTTTGGCTCAAAAAAGTTGTTCTAGTGATATCCAGTGATATCCAGGTAACCTTTGATTCTAGAATCAAAATAGGTTGTTGTGTCTTTCGGCCTTTCCCAGTTAGGGGTTGCCACAGCGGAACTACGGTCTGCTAATGATTGGTAATTGATTTTTACATGCCGAGTTACCAGCCCTGATGCACAACCTTCAACGAAGGTACGCCCATTCACGCATGTCTCCATGCAGAAGACGCTCTAGCTGAGACTCGAACCGGACAGCGTCTTACTGTGAGGCAACAACGCTACCGCAGCACCACCACTGCAAAACAGATCTATGCAAACTGGATCCAAATAAAGCACTGGGAGGAGACAGAATTAGTAATAATGACCTGAGAGCACTTCAAGAAGATTTATAGTATCATTATATCCATTATTTACTAGATCATATAAATATGGAGAGATTCCTCAAGATTGGAGACATGCATTTATTAAACTTCCTTTTATGGGAAAGGGGAGTAGGACAAACCCAGAATCATACAGACTCTTAAGTCTACTTTCATGTTGTGGAAACATAATGAAGAAGGTAATATTGGATAAATTATTGTCAGAACTAGAAAGTTTGGGAATGGAAACCATAGACAGGCATGCATATGTTGAAAATAGATCTATTACCAGCTGTAACGTGATGTTGTATAAAAATATAATAACAGCTATTAATGGTCATTCACAAAACACTGACCAATAAATTGCAACAACTAGGTATTGATTTACTCTTGATAAGATGGATACCTGCATGGCTTACAAATAGGGCATGACAAGTATCATACAGCAATTGATCAGGCAACATTTTTGGTCACAGTCAGGGTGTCCCACAGGTCCCCCTCCTAAGCCCTTACATATTTAGATTGTATATTTCAGACCCATCTTTTTCATCTGAGGTGTTCTACAATATATATATATATATATGCAGATGACCTGAAATTGGGTAAACTGATTACAGGTGTTACAGACACGGCATGTCTGCAAATCAACTTGATCATTTTGGCACAGGAGAATAATATGCTGATTTTTTTGTGTCTTTCGGCTTTTCCCGGTTAGGGGTCGCCACAGCGGAAGTCCGGTCCGCTAATGATTGGCAGTAGATTTTCACATGTTGCTTGCCAGGCCTAACGCACAACCTTCAATGAAGGAATGCCCATTCACGCATGTCGACACACAGAAGATGCTCTAACTGAGAATTGAATGGGCCACGTCTAACTGTGAGGCGACAACGCTACCCCAACACCACCACAGCGGGAATAATATGCTGATAAATACATCAAAAACTAAACATATGAGATATGCTGATAAATACATCAAAAACTAAGAATATGAGATTTAAGAAACCTAAATTGAAAGGTAAATATTTAATACAGCACACAATGATTGAAACTGTAGATTCATTTAAGGACCTGGGTATATGGGTAGATCCAGCTTTGAGTTTTTTCTAATCATATCAAACAATTGATTAATGATAGTTGTAGAATTATAGGCTGTATAAAAAGATTTATAAATTAGAAAATCAGAAATAATGACATCATTGTTTGTTAATTTCATTACACCTCAAACTTGAGTATGGAATAACTTATCAGATGAAAACAAGCATAAGTAAACTGGAAACAGTACAGCAGAAATATACCAAGAGCATCCGTGGAAGTGAAAATTTAAGTTAATATGAAAGACTAAAATATCTGAACTTGTACAGTTTCTCATATAGCTATTTAAGAGGATAGCTAATTGAGGTACAGAGTGCATTTAGAGGGGTCTACTTCTTATCATCGAATTTACATTTCAGCGAATCACAGATAAGCAAACTTACTTACCTGAAATCTCACTATGCCAAAATGCCAGTTTGCCAAAGTCCATTTATTTGATTTAGGTTCAGTGTTACTGATAGTGCGAGAAGTGTAACTATATATTTTCTATGTACTTCTCGTACACCATACCAGTAGTGAACTGTAACGGATGTGACAGTAGTGTGCAATATATGGAATACTTGTGTAACACTGCATGTAGCTGTCAGCTAGAAAATGCACTACAGTAAGGATATGAAAATATACCCTTGCTGTCACTGTAGTGCGATCTCGGAGTTGGTATATATATATATATATATATATATATATATATATATATATATATATATATATAAAATGGCAGGGGGCGCAGCCCCATACAAGGGAGGTATAGAGGAGCTTGCCCCCTGCAAAAATATTGGAGAATGTTTGTGTTTTTAATTTTATATTTTATGTTGTTTTTATGTTGGGGATTTGTAATTCAGCAAACTGGCATTTCGGCATAGTGAGATTTTGGGTAAGTTTGGTTATCTCAATTCGCTGAAACATAAATTCGATGATAAGAAGTAGACCCATTTAGAGACAACTAGCTCTGGGAATGTTTGAAGTTACCAAAAAGTAGTAGAAAGGCATCACACAACTAATGTAGATTCTAATAGGAATGAGAAGTGTACTAATTAGTTGTCTGAGAGAGCAGCTGATGCATGGAACAGACTACCAAACTATATTAAAGCAAGCACTAGTTTAGATATTTAAAAAACAGTCTGAACACTTATTATGGGAACAACTGTTCTGGTATATTGGCAGGCTAGAAGGGCATTAATGCCCGTGCTTGAAATATTTGTATGTATGTATTATGTATGTATGTACCTCCCCCTTTCCCCTTTTCATCCAATCTCAAGTCTCTTGGATTCCAGTAAGGATTCCCTCTCCACCACCTATTTTGATAGTTCATTCCTTGGCTATTCAATTCACAGTGTGAAAATACTTGGTAGTCTATTTCAGCATTACACAAATCACTTTGTAAGGAAAGTACTTTAACAGATCCACGGGCTTAATTCCCACAATCTGATACCTTTAATTCCTCTTTCCCTTTCTGTCCTTCTGGCTCAGAATGAGTTCTTCAAATATCCCTGGAATGATCTTATGAGCCACTATTATTTCGTCCTGTCTTTTCTGATCCCAGGTCTGGCTCCTCCAGCCTCTCTTCATATCCCTTCCTGTTACATCCTTCCAGTGGCTTTCCTTTAGATTCCTTCCGTCATGTCTGTTTTCATGTATGGCTCCAGAACTGCGTGCAGTATTCAAAATGTAGCTTGACCAATGTCCTTTAAAGTGAAAGCATTAATTCTTTGTTTCTATAATTTATCCCCATGAGGACATACAGCAGCATTCTGTTTGCATCTGCATCTGTCATTGCTCTCTACATCCAACAGTTTGTTTTTGGTGTGAGCAACACCGCCAGATCATAACACCTGCTCTGTAGCCATTAGTTCCACTCCCCCAGAGGGTAACTCACAACAGAGTTGTTGTGGCTAAAGTGGCTGTACTTTGTATTTGCTCACACTGAACCTTACCTGACATCTTTTTGCCCTTTTGTTCATCCTTTCCTAATCCTTACATCTTCTCTATTCCCTCATCCTGTACTACTACACCTTTCTTTGCTATAACAAAGTTGCTAAATTTGCAGCACATGCACCTTTCAGTGCCCACCACTGTATAGCACTGAAAAGCTTAAATTGGTTAAAACTGCTGTATTGGCTAGCATATACATGACTTCTCACCACCTATAAAATTATTCAGCATCCATCTGCCTGTCCAGCACTTAATACACTCTATACAACTATGTTCCCAGTCAGTCATTGCAATCCAGTGACCAAAATCTCGTGTCTGTCTACAAACTTAGCAAATTTTTCAGGCATTGTCTGTACTAACTTCTTACCTGTATGCATCAGGTATATACCCTCCCTCTCATCTTTCAAAACCCCTCTGAAAGACTTCCTAGCTAAAATCTGGCTCTATTCTTGCTCAAAGCCAGGATAAACTATATCCCCAAATGTGAACAAGTACCTTTTCATTCCTTATACCTCCTTACTCTCCCTTCTTCACTTACCTCCTTACTGTTACCTAATTTTCTTCCTTGACTTTCTCTTTAAACATACCATAAGCCTGTTTTTCCCTCACTTCCTATTGCAATTCCTATTTGTATTAGACTAACTTACCTTTCATTTCTCTACCGACTCTATAAAATGTCTAGTAGTATAATAAATACCACTAAAAAAACACCAGTGTTCCAGTTCACAAATAAAAAGGCAACAGACAATTCCAAAACAAAATGTGGATGCAGAAATAGCTGAATAATTCAGTATAATCCAACTTTCTTAACAGCAAAGAACTGTCATAAGCGCTTTTGCAGTAATATTGCTTCATCAGATGTAATCAAACATACAATCAAATCACCTATAAATAACTAGACCAATTTAAGCCTACCAATCAGAACAACCAGATCTTAAAGTGATGGAATAAATAGCTATTAAATAAGAACTAGCAAATTAATCTGGTGGATTTACACAAATACATACATATAAAAACAAATAAAATATATATGTACATGAAAATATATAAAAATACATAAAATACATATAAAATATATATGCATATATAAAAATCATCTAAACAATGGTCTGGCTTGCAGCATAGGTTTAATATCCACTTTATCATTTAATCCATGACCAAAGTCAACCCTAAGATTAATTATCCATTTTGCTTCTAATTGCTCAGTAAGATTCCTTATATCACCTCCACATTTGTTCTCAAATAATCTCCCAATTGCCTGAAACTTAAAATTATGCTCTAATGTGGTATCCTTGATATGTTTAGCTAAGGTATTGCTTAAAGTACCATTTTTAATATGGTATAGATGTTCTCTTATTCTATTCCTTAAAGCCTTATTAGTTTCCCTATATAATATTTCCTACATATTTCACAATGTACCAGAGAAACAGTTTGCATAAATTCACATGTAGTGGCATATTAAAGGTGTATTTTTTATTATTCTGGTCAGGAATTCCTGTGCTGTCTATGTACTTACAGATATTGCATTTACCACATGGCTTAGTGTAGTTTAACCTACAAATACTAGCAGTTTTCTTAGGGTAACACAACTGTCTCTTCAAAGATCTCATATTTTTTAAAAATAAATCCTGGTTGCTCACCCACTACTTCTTTAATTATATTATCAGTGGCTAAAATAGGCTAGTATTTCCTTGAAACCTGTGTACATCGACCACCGTCACTGGAGTAATGCATGGGTACCTTCAAACGATTTTGCTTCTTAAACTTCCTAGAAGTATCACCTGTCTTCACATAAATATGTGAAAAATAGGGTCTAGCTATACCCTGTCTTAAGCAAGTCACCTCTTCAGTAGCATATCATACATCTTGTTCATAACCTCTCTCTGCAAATAGCTTAACCAATTCTCCAGTTTGAATCTAAAAATCAACATCAATAACACTAGAGGCTCTAAAAACCTGATTGTTAACTACATTTTTAAAAATATGTTGAGGATGCATGTTATCACGAAAGAAAAGGTGATTGCAATGACAAGATTTTTTGTAAAGCTTAGTGGGAATAGCACCTGTTTCATCAACCATAATAAGTACATCCAAAAAAAATCTATGTTCCTGCCAGAATATGTACAAGAAACATTAAGATAAGAAGTACTCGAACTGATGTAATTATCAAAGGTGTGAAATTCTTCCATATTATACCCCCAATTTAAAAAGATGTCATCAACAAATCTACAATAAAAAAATATCGATTTGCTAAATGGTCCATTAATAATATGTTCCAACTCCCAAGCAGCCATTACCATATTGGCGTAGCTATTGGCACACAAAGTACCCATAGCTATGCCATTATTCTGCCAATAATATACATCATTGAATAAAAATAAATTATTTTCCAAGACCAGTTTCAAAAGAACACAATATAAGTCAATCTTATCTACAAATACATATGAATGTTTACTTAAATATTGTTTAATGCTTTCCAATCCTGCCTCATTATGGATGACTGTAAAAAGTGATTTAACATTAAAACTAGCTGATACAAAATTGTTAATATCAAATGCATATCCATTGGTATTACAAAATAAATCTTGCAAAAAAATGTCTAGTGTCTCTCAAAATGTATTGATTGGAATCCAAAAAAATGTCTAAATGTCTTTTCAATAAACATGGATATAGGTTCAGTACACCACTAATGTCCAGATACAATAGGACATAGTGGTCAATGTACTGGATTTTTATGTATCTTCGGAAGACCATATATGATTGATATAAGTGGCTTCTCTACCATAAAATAGCTGAATAAAAAATTATCAATAGTTTTACCAATAAATAAAGACTTCAACTTAAATTTAATAGAAGAAATCATGTAAGCAACTCAGTTCTAATTAATTCTACTATAAAAACTAGTGTCAGCTAATAACAGGTTCATTTCCTTTTCATACCAAGAAGTATCTAATATAACTATAGGTCCTTTATTGGCTGATTTAATTGTAATATTTTTATTGTTTTGAAATCTACATGCAGTAGAGAGTCATATTCATCTTTAGTTAAATTATAATACCCATATTTATTGCTTACTGTCATATCAGATTCATGCATCTTGTAAAGTTCATCAAAACACAGATTCTCAAAGGCAGCTTACTAATGGATGTTAGGAATAAAATTACTAGTTTTTTTTTTTAAATAATTGAACGGTACATTATTTTGTAACTTATTACTACTAATATTCTCTTTAAAGTTCAATTTTAACATTAAGTTCCTAGTAAATGATTTCAAATTCAGAATTACTTCTGTAAAGTCAGTGTGTTGCATAGGAATAAATGAGAGTCCTTTAGGTAAAAGTTTAAAATCAGTTTCCGTTAAATCAAAAGTGGATAAATTCTAAACTAAGTTGTGTTGTCGTTTGTCCAAGTTTTCATCTGCACTGGTACCTCTATTGCTTCCCCCATATCTCTCAACCATACTGCATTTCTTGGTTTTTCCAGTTTTGAGGTTCAAATAATGGGGTGCCATGATTCCTGAGTGGCACCCCTTAATTTCCAAATTTCCAAGCTTTTTTTGTAATGTTTTTGGTTTTAGCTGATGTCATCACATGCAGAGGTGTGGGTGATGATGTCAGCTCTGTGAACAGCCTGCCAGCCTATCGGAATTGGCTGAAGGCTCGAGAAATTCACTGAGCTTTGTTTCTGGCCATAGAGTGTCAGCAGCTGCATTTTAATTCCTCCAGGTAAAATGTAACAGCAGGGCTCCTCCAAGTAAAGAAAATTGTGCTGTCCAACTTTTTTAACAGCTGTCCTGTCCCACTAGAAGTAACGGCCAGCTGCAGGAACGTCTTTACTTTAACAGTAAATTGTTACCATGCTTTATACTGTGTAAGCCAGAAGAATAGCTTTCATTGTGTGTTTAACATCAGCTGCAGGAACCTTTTACCGCACTTTAATTTGTACTGAGACTTGACTTTTTAACAGCAGTTACTCCCTAGAAATAATGGTAAACTGTTACCACACTTTATACTGTGTGAGTCAAAAGAATAGCTTTCATTGTGTTTTTAATATCAGCTGCAGGAACCTTTTACCGCACTTTAATTTGTACTGAGACTTGACTTTTTAACAGCAGTTACCCCTAGAAGTAACGGCCAGCTGCAGGAATGTCTTTACTTTAACGGTAAACTGCTGCAGCGCTTTATACTGTTAAAAGCAGTTAGAATACGTATGCTTACATATACACTTAAACTGTTTGCAGTCAGAATGAGGTTTACTTAACAGCCAACTGTATTTGGCAGGCATCTTTATTTTAAGCCAATTTATTGCTTTTGTTTGGCAGGCATCTTTATTTTAAGATAATGCTTTAATTCATTTGTACTTAAAATACTGTGCTGCTTTTGTTTGGCAGGCATCCTTATTATAAGCCAATGATTTCATTCATTTGTACTTTACTGTGCTACTTTTGTTTGGCAGACATCTGTATTTTAAGCCAATGCTTTCATTCATTTGTACTGTGCTGCTTTTGTTTGGCAGGCATCTTTATTTTAATGACAACTGTTTATACTTAGAAGGTACAGCTTCATTTCATTTGTACTGTGTTAGAATATGCAATGCATTTGTTGTTGTACCTATTGGCTGGCAGGTCAGTGTGTGTGTGTGTAAATGCCTCAGCTAGTTATAACTACTAGTTAGAGTTACTCATACTCAAATCCTGTACCTTAGGTACAAGGCGCAAGAGCTTAAGTTCTCTACCCATGCCACCATCACCACCAACCCCCTTTTGATTCAAGGAGTTAACCATATTTCTCAACTGTCCAATGTTTACGTAATGTTTGGGTCATACTTTTGGTCTGTTCCTCTTAACATGTGTTCTGGCAAATCAGTGAGTAGTTGAACTGAATTCATTAAATAATGATAGTCATTTAAGTTTCAGTCTTCCTGTCTTACAGGAAATGCATGGGAACATAAAATGTTTTATTCCAGCAACTTTTCTAAGATTATATAAGCAATGTTTAAAATGTGTCCCTGGTTTTGGGCTTTTGTCCCCCCCAATACATTTTGACTTTTTCAAGATTTCTTGTGCTGCATAGTTCTTCAGGGAAAAGTTTAGTGCTGCTTATACCAAATCGGCTTGTGTTGTTAGTAGCACAACAGGTAGAATACTTGCTTTTGATGTAGAAGGCTGTGAGTTCTACTCCCACATTATGTAGATGGATTGCTGATACTGTACTGTGTTGTTCTTTTAAAGGGGGTGGGATCAGTGGATGCTGCAGTCCTGAGAATGTCCTCTTTGACAGAGATACCTAGTAACTATGAACCTGTTATCAGTTTGCCATCCATTGCCTATTGCAATATTACTACCGTATCATTTTTTTAATGTAACAATAGTAATTTATTCCTCAAGAGCAACAGACAGTTTATTTGTAGATAAACAAAGATTAAGTTGTTTGCTAGAAGCAACCTCTTCATTAGTTACAGATCTCTTTAATGTGGAATTATTTAGATGGCTTTTACTTCTGCAAAGATTGTGCATATTTACTGATACTGGCGGATTGTAGAAGTTTGAGTAGACTTTTATGATGGAAATGTTTTGAATTGGGCAGTTTTGTCATTATTGGTTCATGCATTTTGTTTCATTGCTTACTGGAAAATGTTCAAAACAATAAATTTAAAGTGCGCTCTAACAAGTGTGCTGTATTATACAAGGAATGTAGTTTAATACAATCAGGAAGGTGTATCAAAGAACGCATGTATGTTTCATGTGCAAGGGGCCTATAATTAGAAAACAGCCCAAAGGTAATCTTTATCTGCCACTGGCCAGATGCATTTTTTGAATGTGGGTTTTAATGCTGTTTTAATGAATGTGAGTTTCAAGGGCAGAGAAGTTTTAATGCTAAGTCTATTTTCATTGTGAGACTGTATGTCTTTGTTTAGCAGATGTCTATTAGTGTTTATGCTATAAAGTAAAAGTTTAAATGAAATTGAAATAGTCATCATGGAAGTAAAGCAGTACATACATTACAGTGTTTATGGTAAATGGGGAAAAATAGCCAAGCAACGGGACATTGGAATGGCTGCAGGGGAAGGGCTGTGTATGGGGGTGCCCCATTTAACCATAATTTTGTGAGGGGGGGGGTGGTTGGCAAACACAGACAGCCCTGGGCAGCACAAATGCAAGCTATGTCACTGATCAGTAGGCCATGGAGAATGACTTTTGGAGGCCCTAGCAAACTATAATATTCTTTTATTAAGATTAGAATATTTCCCTACTTTTGCCACAAAACCCACATACTGCAAGTCACCAAAAACAAAATCCTAAGTTTCATCATCCTCTCCCTTCCCAGTGAACATCATTGCTACACATTTCAAAAGAAAACAAATTACTACAGGGTCTGGGCCGGGCCATATTTTGGTTGGCTGTTGTTCAGTTTGAGCTTGAAAGTTGGTACCCCATTTTTCCATTGAAGTGGGCAGGGTTACATAATTAATGTATGTATATTTTATGTTAATCAGCAATACAGATTTGTACCTATTTTCATGGGCCTTTGCCTAACATTTTGATGTTTCTGTGCTCAGTGGATTGCCACCTATATGGTAGCTAGGGGTAACCTTGTTTTTCCCAAAGGGTATGACTATGCATTTCTTGGCGTTTAACTTTAGGCCATGGCTCTGGCACCAGTTATCCGTTTCTGTGAGGCCCTTCTGAAGGATATCTGTGTCAGAAGTGTTTTCGACTATGGCGCCCAGTTTGCAGTCATCTGCAAACTTCGTCAGCCATAACCCTCCTGTGTTGCTTGTACTTCAGAAAAGTAGATGCCGAACAAGAGTGGACCCAGGACTGAGCCCTGTGGGACACCACTTGTGACAGGCTTTGAGTCTGACATGGCTCCAGCAACTCTGACCCTGTGGGTTCTGTCACTTAGCCAGTTTGCAACCCATCTTGTGATGTATGGGTTTACATTCAAGCTGATGAGTTTTTCGATGATACCTGAGTGGGGTATTGTGTCGAAGGCCTTTGCCAGGTCGAGGTAGGCTGTATGGACTGCCTTTCCCTCATCAATGGCCTTGGTGACTGTTTTGAAAAAGTCAGCCAAGTTTAAAAGGCATGATCTGCCTTTGATAAAGCCAAACTGGGTTGGATCCAAAGTCTGAGTTTATGCTATAAAGTAAAAGTTTAAATGAAATTGAAATAGTCATCATGGAAGTAAAGCAGTACGTACATTACAGTGTTTATGGTAAATGGGGAAAAATAGCCAAACAACGGGACATTGGAATGGCTGCAGGGGGAGGGCTGTGTATGGGGGTGCCCCATTTAACCATAATTTTGTGAGGGGGGGACGGTTGGCAAACTCAGACAGCCTTGGGCAGCACAAATGCAAGCTATGCCACTGATCAGTAGGCCATGGAGAATGACTTTTGGAGGCCCTAGCAAACTATAATATTCTTTTATTAAGATTAGAATATTTCCCTACTTTTGCCACAAAACCCACATACTGCAAGTCACCAAAAACAAAATCCTAAGTTTCATCATCCTCTCCCTTCCCAGTGAACATCATTGCTACACATTTCAAAAGAAAACAAATTACTACAGGGTCTGGGCCGGGGCCATATTTTGGTTGGCTGTTGTTCAGTTTGAGCTTGAAAGTTGGTACCCCATAATTCCATTGAAGTGGGCAGGGTTACATAATTAATGTATGTATATTTTATGTTAATCAGCATACAGATTTGTACCTATTTTCATGGGCCTTTGCCTAACATTTTGATGTTTCTGGGTTGAGAGGTATGGTTTCCCCCTCCAGCTTCCTTTTCATCTGTGGACAGCTCTTAGATCGGCGTCTCCCTCTTAACGTCCCCTAGTCTTTTATGAGTAAGGGAAAATTTAATTATGTCTGCACAAAAGATGTTACTTTGTTTTTCAGTTTAACATTGTCAGTGTTCCTATCTGCTCTGTGTACTTGCACTTCAACTAGGAAAGTCTTTCTCCTGGCTCCTAGATTTTTAGGAAGTGACACATCTCTCTTGTCCCCATTTAAAGTGTGTGTGAGCGTTGTTGTTAAAGTGGCATTCTGACTGGAGGAAGAGTGCATCAATCTACCTGTAGCAAAAGGAGGTTTATTTGAATTATTTATTGAATTGGATGAAAAGTCAGTTCTTTGCCGTGTAAAAACATTGCCTTTGTTAAAATCTAACTGATGACGCACTAATCTTTTTGCCTTGATCTTAATCAGCTTCCTCTCATATAACTGCATGCCATCAAGAATATTCGAAAGATGTTGGTCAAGCAAATCGGTGTGAAAATTGCCACACAGTTCATGTTGTTCTAGTATAATATTAGATAGTCGCTCGGCTTCTTTTTGTGAGAAATTAACCAAAAGATGCAAGTATGTAAAACTGCATTCAAGATTTGCCTTTTGCCATTCAACTAACAAGTCTGGATGCAAATCACCTTGCATATGCATTTTTAAAATGCGTAGCCCTTTTAGGACTATGCCTGACTGAAGGCAGGCTTGTAGATGAAAACTTTGTAAATTATATCTTTTTAATTTAAATAAACTGATCTAAAGTCCATGCAGTTTAGTTTTCAACAAAACAATGTCTGGAGTAGCATTGTAGATGATATTAACTGCAGATAAATCCAAAAATGGGTTTGTCATACCTTGTAGTATGTTAGTCTATTGGAGACTTTCAGTTCATCCAAACCATTGACCTTGGGTGTATAATCCAACTCAACAATATCACCCATACCCTTAGCTATAATACTGGGGCAATTAGTGGAAAATGTAAAACAAACATCTATACCATATTAAAAATGGTACGTTAAGCAATGCCTTACCAAAACATATCAAGGATACCACATTAGAACATAAGTTTAAGTTTCAGGCTGTTGGGAGAATATTTGATAACAAACATGGAGATGATATAAGGAATCTTACAGAACAATTAGAAGCAAAATGGATAATTAAACTTAGGGGTGACTTTGGTCATAGATTAAATGACAAAGTCCCTAGTAAACATATGCTGCAAGCCGGACCATTGTTTATATGATTTTTATATATGCATGTATATTTTATATGTATTTTATATGTAAGACAGAATATGTCTGTGTGAATGAGAGGGAGGATAGAGGAATGGTGAGGATGCAAGGAGTAGAGGTGGCAAAGGTGGATGAGTTTAAATACTTGGGGTCAATAGTTCAGAGTAACGGTGAGTGTGGAAGAGAGGTGAAGAAGAGAGTACAGGCAGGATGGAGTGGGTGGAGAAGAGTGTCAGGAGTGATTTGTGACAGACAAGTACCTGTAAGAGTGAAAGGGAAGGTCTACAAGAGGGTAGTGAGACCAGCTATGTTATATGGGTTGGAGACAGTGGCATTGACAAAAAGGCAGGAATTTGAGCTGGATGTGGCAGAATTAAAGATGTTAAGATTTGAACTGAGTGTGACGAGGGTGGACAGGATTAGGAGTAAGTATATTAGAGGGTCAGCCCAGGTTGGAAGGTTTGGAGACAAAGCCAGAGAGGCACGATTACGTTGGTTTGGACATGTGCTAAGGAGGGATGCTGAGTATATTGGGAAAAAGATGCTAAGGATGAAGCTACCAGGTAACAGGAAAAGAGGAAGGCCTAAGATAAGGTTTATGGATGTGGTGAGAGAGGATATGTAGGTGGTTGGTGTGACAGAGCAAGATGCAGAGGACAGGAAGAAATGGAAACAGGTGATCTGCTGTGGCAACCCCTAACTGGAACAGCTGAAAGAAGATGATGATTTTATATGTATTTTATGTATTTTTATATATTTTCATATACATATATATTTTATTTGCTTTTTATATGTATGTATTTGTGTAAGTTCAGCAGATTAGTTTGCTAGTTTATCATTTAATAGCTATTTATTCTGTCACTTTAAGATATGGTTGTTCTTATTTATAGGTGATTTGATTGTATGTTTTATTACATCTGATGAAGCAGTGTTATTGTGAAAGCCCTTATTACAGTTCTTTGCTGTTAATAAAGTTGGATTATACTGGACTCTTCAGCTTTTTCTGCATCCACACTTTGTTTTGGAATTGTATAAAATTTCTCTAAATATTAAATGATTGTCATAGTATTGATTCTTAACCAATGTTTTTATATTATGTCTAATTTGCTATAATTATTTAAACTGTAAATGTTTTTATTTTTGAAGATTGTAAAATTATTGTTCTTAAAATGTTTTATAATAATTTGGAGCTGTTCTCAGTGGGACTCCAGTAAAAACGAACTTCTCCCCGCTTGGACTTTCCTGGTAATCAAATGTCAATAAATAAATAAATAATTTGCAACACCATCAGAGTGATTGCTTCATTTCTCTTTTCCCAAAGCTATGTCTAAGACAAACATAGTGAGGCATATTGAAACCAGGGCAGAACCCTACAGTACTTCACCAGTCAGTTTCTTCCTAACATTGTCCCTCTAAACACAATCTTCTGTGTCCTGCCACTCAACAATGCAACCCACATACTTCTGAATGATAGGCAGCTGCATAATTCATTTGGTATAATAGTTACAGGTTTCATCAGCACCCCATTGCTTAAATATCATAAGCATCAATAAGTAATGAAGTTACAAGAATAGCTGCACCGAATAATACTTATGGAAAACTGTGGAAGCTTGCTGCATGAGAAATGAAATTGCTTGTTCTGAAGAGTTAAGTTACCAAGCATGACAATAAGTGCTGAAACCGCTAATAAAAAAATTAATGTCCAAACCTATAAACAAGGTATTTCATCCATCACTTTTTCGCTGCATTTTTAGTTTAGATTATTGTTTCTCATTTGCTTCAGTGAGATGTGATAATTATTTAAGATTCCTTGTGAATAGAGCTTTGCATAATATAATAATAATTCTGAAAATGTTGCTTAATATTCAATTTTCCCTTGTTGTTTTCTTCATGTAATACTGACTCTGAGATGAAAATAATATATTGATGCTTGTCACAGTCATAAACCTTACATTTCTTCTACCTACCAACTCCAATTTCTCAAAGTCCCCCAAGTTACTATAGATACAAGTGAAATAATATTGTATAGCCATCTTCAAAAATGCACTGCTGAACAATTTTAATGTTTTATTTTTTTTATGTTGAACTGTGAAGTAAGTAAAATGGTTATTTTGACAGGGTTTTTATTTAGTGGCAGTCCTTCCCACTTCTGCATTTTAGTGGCATCCTGCTCTCCTCAACACCCTTGTTATTAGTCATTTTAACTGAGTAGTACTTTTGCAGTCCCTACTCAAATAATTTGCTCTAGAGCATTCAAAACTGTTTTGTTTTTGTTGAATAATAAATAAATAAGTAAAATAACCCAGATATCTCCACATATGCATCTTCAGATTTATTAAACCAATACTAAGCTAAGCTACCATCATCTCAGCCACCACGTATATGAACGCATAGCATTGTTTTAATAAATCTGAAGTTTTACATGGACATGTCTGAGTCCTTTTGTCTTACAGCAAGATATGGATTGTACTTTGACATTAATTATTTTGTTTTACTTACTTGCTTATGAAGCAGTACCACATGGTGTATTCTAAAAATTCAGTGTGAAAATATTTTTAAAAAAGGAATATAACAAGTCTATTTTGGATTTTGTAAAACTTACTTTGACAAATTTCCATATCTATAACCCCATTTACAGCAGTTCGGTTTCTTCCTTGCTGCTTATTAATATGGCAGATGTAATTTCTCGGAACCTCACCACAAGTTACTTTGATGTCGTATAAGCTATTTGTATTGGCATTAAATAGAATCTTGAAGGGGATAAGAGTTCAGGCATTTCTTTGCCACTGTACATGAAATGCACATGCAAATTTCACGTTTATGGCTAAAGCTATTCAAGCAATAAACTAATGCGCCTACAGTGAATTTTGCAAATGAACACTCTGAACTTTGGCATCTTAGCATTCCAGTCCTTTTGCTGTGCATGTAATAAATCAAATGGAAGAAAGAATAGTAGAGTCTGATTTTATAACTACTTTAAACCTGTTGGGTATTTGTTGTGGCTTAAAATAAACTACCAGGTTTATGTTCCTAATGATGTAGTTACTAAAGGGTAATAATCTTTAAAAAGCATTTATGCTGCATTCTGCATCGCCAAGAAAACGCCAATGCAACGGATTATCAGTGACTTTTTCTCAAGGTGTGAGTTTTCTAAGCTTATCACAGGAAGTCTGACAACCTGAAGCAATCTATTTTCTGTTTGTATCACACTGGTATTGTGTACTACAGCCATACCTCTCAACTTCTAAGCATAAGAAATCTGGACAAAGCCTGACACAATGGGGGGCAAAGGCCTAAAAACAGGGACACATTTTAAATATTGCTCTTAGAAAGTTGCTAGAACAACAGGCTTTGTGTTAGCATGCATTTTCTGAACAATATGAAGTCTGAAACTCAAATGCATGTCATTATTTAATGACTTTAATTTTCAAATCATATCAGTGATTAGTCAAAAAACACAATTTTTATGAGGAACAGACCAAAAATATGAGGCAAAAATCTGGACATTCTGTGAAAATCTGTACGGTTGAGAGGTATGGCTACAGCCGGTAGGAATCTAGATTTGGAAGGCACAAATCATTAAGCTTCTTAGTCACATGTATGCACATAAATGAAAAATTTTCCTGTACTTCAATGTTAGAATCATTACAGGGCAAAATGTTTCTGAAGAAAATTAAATGATCCATTTGTCTGTATTTCTTTAAGAACAAAGATCAACAGAGCTATTACAAATACATTGCTCAATATAGTTTATACATTTTTAAATACATATTGGTTTTCAACCTTGTAAAAGTAATTCATAAACCAGAAGGGCAAACAGAGGTTGGGTTTATGACTTGGATAAAGTAATCAAACAATATAAAGAACTACAATAGAACTCCACTTTAAATATCATTAAAACATGCATCACATAGTTTTTAATTACCTGTCACCTGGATAAGCTCAACAGACACAAGTGAGTCTTTTTATAGTGACCCAGGAGCAATGTCTGAATAAGTGATTTGCAGACAATAACATAAATGAAGATAGAATGTCAGATATTGTGTCATGGTCTTTTTTTTGCATTTTAGAAGTAGATAATTAGAGACATTATTCAGCAAGGTAATACATTCTTATTGAGTATGTATTATCACGATAACTCATTTTGTTAAATTCCTGAGCATTTGGCATGTCTTAGTGTTCAAGTACTTGCTTGCAGATTTTAGAAATCCTCCATCATAGTTCTGGTCTGTGGCATTACAAGGCATTCTGCAAGTATACATTAACAATAACATTTTCAAGGGATGAAACGCTATACAATATGCTGCAGTCCAGCCTTAAGCACACCTTAAGCTTCCAGAAACATGCAGAAGCTGTACTGTCTCATCCTATTTTTTGTCTATACTCAGCACTTTGCATTACTAATCTCAGCCTTTTTATGCCACTCTGTTGTCGTAAAGGAAATTGACAACTACTTTACACTTCTGCCTTTTTTATCGGTACTGGGCGTTTCTGATTTAACACCCATTAAGCAGATTTATTCTTCTTTTTTCTTGTATCTGCCTCAAAAATACAATTGGTTATTTCTGTATTCAACCCCATATTAGAATTATGAGGAACTTGATGCCATAGCTATTATATTTCTGCCTCAGCTGTTGTTTCATCTCTTCTTTCTGTACTTCAGTATTTTATTATTACCTTTAACCTTCTACATTATTCAACATAAAACTACAGAAGGGGTGATAGTTTATCTTTTAATAGCATTTTTAGTCAACATACAAATGTATGTTCCTGTTACTGCTGTCTCGTTAGTCTGACTTGAAAAACTCCATCACTATAATTCAATCTGACCTTCAGAAGAAAAACTCTGCAGACTTCTCTATGATCAGCATGACTGGTTTCATCATTATTTCAGTCTGTGTTTTTGTTTTCAAGCACAACAAAATATCTCAGTAATATCTATGTCCATTTCTTCCAAATGTGTCTACTGAAGGATCCACAAACTGAGAAATAACTGTCCGCTTGTATGCAAAGAACTGGCTCTGAATTGACAGCTCTTTTTCTCTAATAACTCCGGTGTCTCAAATCAAAGAGTCCTGTATTTGCTTTTTCTGCTTTCTTTCTTTATTTCTTTCTGAATTCCTCTACAGCAAACCTAAACTGCAATACAGACAATCTTTTAATTTTGTGTCCACCTCAAGCCATTGCACCCATATGCTACTCCTTAATGATTTACCAGTGAGTTGCCAGAAAACTAAAATTTTATGAGGAACAGACTAAAAATATGAGGTAAAAATTTGGACATTCTGTGAAAATCTGGACAGTTGATAGGTATGATACATATACATATACATATACATACACATATACAAATACATATACATGTACGTATATACTACAGTATTGGGCTTGTAGTTTGACCTGCACTTTAATGCTCCTAGTACTACTATCTAAAATGTTAAAATAAATGTTGTTATATCCAGAAAGCATACATTATCCTGTTAGGGTACAAAGCTGTAACTGAGAAAAATAATCCCTCAGATTTTGATTACAGTGCCAGAGATAACAGTGTCATTCTTCAGTGTTCCCTAGCATCAAATTCCCTCATTCATCCCTCAAGGATGTTTCCCAAGTATATAGCTTTAATTTTGAATTCTGGCCATCTTCTTCCTAGATGACTTCTGTGACGCCCATGCCCTGGCTCAGCAATCAAGGAGCCTCAGTCCTCACCACTAACACCAGAGAGGGCATCTCATATATAAAGAAAGGATAACAAATACACACAGTAAAGTGCAATTATCCTTAAGAGCACACACAGAGATCACAGTCAGTCCAGGGCTGGTCGCTCCCTTGCTCTCCAGGTCCCCAATAAGACTCCCCACTGGCACAGATATAGGGTCCAGATCGCAGCCTAGCTGGGCAAGCTAAAACCTCCAGTACCCTCTCTGTCCACCCAGTGCTTCGTGTCCCTGCCCAAGTAGCTGATACACACACACTTTGAGATAAGAGTTCATACAACCATGCAGACACTCCTGGGAAAGGCTGGCACAGGTTTTCCAGCTGTGTGCCTATTACTCAGGCTATATGGTAATACCGCCTGTCACCACCCAGCTAATATTTATCAGCTACTCAAAGGCCCTTAAAAGGGTGTCCAATTATTACTGTGCAATATTATTATTATCCAATTGGTAGTATAACTAAACAGTCAAGGCTTATTAGAGTGACTTGGTACAGTAATCACTATAAATATGCAATGTACTCTAGAGCTTAAATTTTCTCTACACAAAACAGCCACAGTTGAAAGGTTTTAAAATATTTAATAATAAATAATAAAAACATAAGACAATACTTCTTACTACACAGTGCTAGACAAGAGTTCAGAGATCACAGAGAAATACATAAAATAATTCAGTAGTACAGTTCTGACATCACAGAAAAAACCTAGTCTAATCTTTCTAATTTCTAGCTATTTCTAAAAGAAAACACAAGTCTAAGATAAACTTACATAAGACAACAGGCAGTGCTGAATTGGATGGTCAAGACAAAAATGCTTAATCCTCTCTGGTTCTCTCTGTTTAAATTGAAATTACAGTTCTGATTTATATTACATCATTCTTCACACTTTCCTGGTGTTCCCAGGCTACACATTACATCATTCTTCACAATTCCCTGGGTTCCCAGGCTAACAGAAACTGCATTTACATTCTTAACATCCCTTTTGTTAACTTGCAGCTGGTCAAGAGCAGAGCAATAAAATACATTTGCGCGTTTAAATCTAGCAATTTAACTCTTGGTTAAAAACAATAGAAAGAATTTCTTCATCTAGACTTTTCAGCACCACTGTCTACATCAAAGGATCACCACATGCTTTACTTTGGTCAATAGAGTGCACTGTGGTCACATTTATTTCCATTTCCACATGTAACAGTATTTCTTTACAGTTAAGACAACAAGCCTGTAGTTTACATTCATATTTACAAATGACAGAATTATCTGCAAAATTCTATCTGGCTTGGCTGGCAGCCTTCACAACTTCCTCCATCAGTTATCTTCTGGAAAATGGATAAAGAGTCTACTAAATCATTTGGAAAGCCCTGAAACATGGTCAGAAAGGTGGATGTCACAATTTAGAGCAAAAAAATCAAAGTACTGTACTTAAGACACAACAAATCTAGTATTAAGTATCAGAGGAGGGCATGGAATTGATGGAAACAGTGCAGTAAAAGGATCTGAGAGTGTTGATCACATGTGGATTGCATTACTGGGAACAATTATAGAGGACAATGGTTGAAGCACACAAAATGCTTAACATATCTTCATGGATAGATTCTAGAAGCAAGGAGATAATGCAGCTACCTTACAAGGCCTTTGTCACAAACACCCTAAGCACTCCACATAGTTCTGGATGGAATAAAAGGAAAAAGCATCAGGCTGCTGGAACAAATACAGAGGAAAGCTACCAGAAATGTTTTACAGGATAGAGAGAAAGAGATGTGACCAAAGGCTAGAGGAACTATAGCTGTTTGCACTTCAGACCAAACAAGATGGTGGGGCATGATATTGCTGCTCATGATCATGTCAAAGACATATGAAGGGATATTTCTGTTAATGAAGAGCAGAAGGAGAAAAGGGAGGTCCAGGCAACAGATTGTTGCTATTAACTAACTATTTAGTGAATGTCTATCAGTACTTTTTCAAAAACAAATGTTGTGTACCCATGGAATTGACTACCAGAATGGGTGGTGGACAGAAAATCCACTGAAGTATTCAAGAGGGCATACAACAGGTGAAAAATGGTAGGAGAAAAGTAGGGATGGAGAGGAAGTAGAATATAAATGCAACTAAAAGGGAAGACAATATAGACATATAATCTCCTTCTACCACTAAACAAAAATAAAGTCCTGGAAAACATTTTTCATAGCTATTTTACTACATTTATAGGTTCATGGGTTCTTGCAAAGCTTACAGCCAAAAGAGACCATTAAGAAGCTCAGACACATCACCCAGTACTGCTGGGAGATTAACAATATCCCCATTAAGTAGACTTTCTCCAGATATCCCCATGAAAATTTGCAATCACCAATGATAGCATCCAGACTGATTTTAAAGCTTACTAGGGAGGTACACTGTATTATAGGTAAGGGCCGCCTATTCCAGAAATGGTGGATACATTGAGTTAGGTATCTATCAAGCTAGTTTGTCTCTAGTTATTGTGTTAGTATAGGTTTAGATCTCTAGAAAGGGTGCTTACCATAAGCTCTATTTAAGTGAACTGTAATTCAAAGAGTCTTGGGTCATTTGTAACATGGAAGGCTAAGCAAAAATATTCCCTCAGGAATCTGTATGACACTGACTACTGGGGCAGGACTTTTAGTCTATCAGAGTAGCTAAGGGTGCTGGCACTTAAGTGCTTTTTGGTAAGGAAACATTGAGGTCTCCCAAGCAGGTTTATGTGCTTAGTGAGGTGCATGTGAAAGGGTGCATTATATTCAATTACAGGCCTAACAATGGATAAATAAAGTGGGATTATAACTTCTTTGGACCTTCAGAAGATGCCACAAAGGATGAGTTGTGGAAGGTAGAAGGATTTTCAAACCACCATAGAGGCATGATAGTCAAAGGAAAGTATGTTATCAACATATGTACCCAAGTCCTTGATAAACATATCAAATTTAAGTGGAACACTGTCTATATGATAATCAGTAATTGTAATAGATTTACCAAAGAAAATCATGCTGCAGTTCTTGGAGTTGAGGGTAAGCCCATGAATAATGCACTAAGCATTTGTTTGATCCAGTCCTTGCTGAAGAATTTGAGTATCAGAATGGAATTTGATAGCTGCCCTCAGTTTGCATTCATAAGCAAACTTGGTTAGCCATAGTCTATTGATATGGGCTTGTAGAATATGAATGGTCAAAGCATGTGTTCAAAGGAGATTGAGTATGTGAGAACCTGTATGTATTGATTTGAACTATGAACTATTAAGTAAACTGTGAATAGTGGAAAAGTACTGAAAACCAAGAGCCTGTCTGATGGCAGAAAATGTGCCTTATATGGAAGTGTATCCAATTTTCTCTTTCTGCCTAGAGATGTAGTAATGTGAACTGCTTCAAGCCTATGGGTAAACCACTGATTGGCTAATTGTCTTTTGTACTATTTTAATTGGTCTAGTTTATATTTTGTCCTGTCAGCAATATCAGCATATAAGCTTATGCATTCCTTTGTTCAGGGAGTCTCCCTGGTACTTTCCAGTAGGCTCCCACACGTGTGTAATAAATACCACTGAAAGAGAGGAAGAAGTGTCTTGCCTTCATTTAAGGTAAAAATTCAAACACAACAATTGGTGCCATTTACTCGGATCTGAATTGACAACGCAGCTAAGTTAGTTGATTCATTGTGTACAATGTTAGGCATTACTATCAAATTTCATTGTCCATACAGACCACAGGCATCAGGTATTATTCAACATATGAACCAGACTTTAAAAACCAGACTTGCTAAAGTCACTTCACAAACAGGCCTAACTTGGGTACAGGCCTTACCACTGGCTTTACTTTCTATGCAGTCACAACCACATCCTACTAAGGGTCTTTTTCCACATGAAATACTCATGGATCGCCCTTTGCATATGCCCATGACACCACCACCACCATTTTCTGAATATGATGCATTTCATAATGACATTCTTTTGTATTGCAAATCTCTTGTTTCTTTCTTACAGTTTCACCACCAACAAGTAACAGTTGCTCAACATCTTCCTGATCCTTTTCTAGCATCCACTTTGCAACCAGGGGATTGGGTCTACGTTAAATCTTTCTCTAGAAAAACAGCGCTCCAGCCACGCTGGAAGAGGCCCTTCTTGGTTCTTCTAACTACGTCATCTGCTGTGCGACTGCAGGGATCTCCAACTTGGATCTACATTTCACACGTCAAAAAAGTTGTGTCGTCTAAAGATCAACAGCCTTTACCTTTTTCAACTCCAGATTCTCCTCCTATTGCTACACATACTCACAGTAGAACTGTTCCAGTACCTGACAATGCCTAATATTTACCCTTTTGAAAAACTCCAAACTTCTGACACTACCCAGACTCAACCACCATTTCCCCACAAATACTGGACAATCATTTTGGTGGTCATTCTTGTTGTACTGTTATTTTTGCTGTGGCCATTTTTATTTCCTGCTCCATCGACACATCACACCAAACAAGCCATTTGGCATCCACCTTTCAACACCTATCAAGCCATCAAATATGTTTATGCTTCTACATTCAACGTCTCTAACTGCTGGATCTGCACTTCTATTCCCTCCGTGCATGGGGGAATGTCATTGGCTGTGGCTCCACTAAGTATCATTGATACATAGACTAGTCTACTTGACAACACTGCTAACATTACATCCATTAAATCTATTTATTTTTATTTTTTATTTTACATTTGTTGACCGGGATAGTCCGACTGGATCAAAGTCCATTTACAGCAGAGGCCTGGGGAGATAAGCTCCAAACATATACAAGAACAATAGAAAATGACATAAAACATAGATATATAAATAATAAAAATATAAAATAGAAATGCAGATAAAAGAGAAAAATTCAGATAAAAGTACATTCAGACAAAATAGTACAAATTTATAAGTAGGATATTTCATAAGGTACATAGGTTCACATTGAATAGACACGTATACAGGATAGAATTTACCCTGGTTGTAGTCAGGAGATGTTAACAATATCTAATAGATAAGTACATAAGATACATGTTGTTGGTTTAGCGAGGCTTGTTACAATGGCATAGCCAGTTTAATGCCAGATGTTGTTTAATTGTGGCTTTAAACTGGCATATGGAGGAGAGCATGGTCATGGCAGCTGGAAGTATGTTCCAGGTTCTACTTACAGAATTTGCAAATAGGGCCATGCCAGCAGCATTGTTAATTTTAGTTGTCTGTATTTGTAGCTTATTAGATGATTGGAGCAGTCTCGTGTTATTATGGGGGAGGATAGAATTTCTAAGGCCTGGAGTATTGTCCGGGTTATAGAGGATTTTGTTAGCCATTATCAGCAGGTTGTACTTGACAAGATTAGGAAATTCCAGCCATCCAAGCTGTTTGAGGTTGATGCAGTGGTGGGTTCTAAATGGCAGGCCTGTAGCAAACCTGGCAATGTGATTATAACAGGTTGTTAGTCTATTAAGTTCAGATTTACTTATATTGGCTAGAAGGGGGGAGGCATATAGGAGTGTCGAAAGTAGGTCTTGGCGAAATAGCAATGGCTATTTTAGCTGGGGGGGGTGAGGAAAGCTTTGATTCTATAGAGTGACCCGAGTTTTTTATTGATGGTCTTGATTGCCTGACTTATATGGAGGTCAAATTTTAAGTTATTGTCTATAGTGACACCCAGTAATTTTGTATTGGGGTCAGGGGAAATGACTGCATCGTCTTTTGCATTTATGGTGAAGGAGAAGGGTACAGACCTTTGGGTTGGTGGGAATACGAGCATTTTAGTTTTTTTTTGGATTAAGTAGCAGGTGACGCTTGGAGAGCCAGTTTTCTATGGCAGTGAATGTGGACTAGGTATCCTTCTTTAGATCAGTGGAAGATACAGCTGAGCAGATCAGAGTGGAGTCATCAGCGTATTGGATACAGCTGATATCTGGTATGATAGTAGGCAAGTCATTAATAAAGATGGAAAACAGTAGTGGTCCTAATATGGAGCCTTGTGGTACTCCAGTAGTGTTTGGTAATAGATTTGAGAGCTTATTCTGCCAGAGGACAGCCTGTTGTTTGTTATTAAGATAGGATGTAAACCAAAGAAGGGCTTTGGGATCTAGGCAGTGGGTTTGCAGGGTCCTAATCATAAGTTGATGATCAACCATATCAAATGCTTTGGAAAGATCCAAGAAGAGAGCATAGGAAGTGTGATTATTGTTGCGGTTATTGTTAATGGTGTTAGTGAAGGACAATAGGGCTGTGGTAGTACTATGATGTGGGTGAAAGACATGCTGGGTATCAGCCATAAGGTGATTCTGGATTAGGTGTTGCATGAATTGTTTATGTATACATTTCTCCATAATCTTAGCAAGTGGAGAGAGTATGGCTATGGGCCTATAATTAAGTATTCAATAAAAGGACCTCCTTTATGTAATGGAATAACATAAGACGTTTTCCAGATGTTAGGAATTTTGGCTTCGGATATGGTGCGGTTGATTAGAATAGAGATTGGATAGGCAATGGCATCTGCTGACATTTGCAGATATTCTGCTGGAAGTTGGTCAGCAGAGAGTGTGGTGGGTTTTAGTTTTTTGATCAGTGTGCAAATAAAGGAAGGTGACACAGGCTTAAAGCTGAATAAGTTTTGGCTATTAGAGTTAGTGGTAATATCGTCATGGGAACTTGGAGGTAGTTGGGTGGCAAGAGCTTGAATAGTCTCAGTAAAGAAATGGTTAAAACTATTTGCAACCTCTTCTGGTGGTTTATTAGTGGTAGCAGCAGGGCTAGGTGTCGATGTTTTACCAGGATACAGTAACTTGTTGATCCCAACCCAGAACTTTTGAGGATTATTCTGATTAGTCATTTGTAACCTACAATAGTAGTGTTTTTTATCTTGTAAGACAAGTCTTTTTGTTTCATTCCTCGCATGCCTATATTTATTATGATCATGGGGGGGTCTTTGGCATGGCACCAGGTAGCCCAGAGTTTATTTCTACAGGTTATTTTTAGTCTTGATTCTTTGAAAAGCCAAGGTACGTTTTTACCTTTTGTTCGCTTTAGGCGGGCAGGAGCATGTGAGTCTAGAATTTCAAGAAATTTATTGTTAAAATAGGTGACAGCCTCCTCTAAGGGGAGATGCTTTAGTTTAGACCAGTTGCAGGAGTTAAGTTCCAGTTGAAGTTTGTCAGGGTCAAGGTCCCTTTTGCTTCTAACTTTCCTGAGCAAGGGTTGTTGTGGGCTAATGGCTTTTTGTTTAACTATGTAGGTAAGGAGATGATCACTTAGATCCTTGGGGAGGGTACCTGCAGTGTACATTTGGGGGTTGCTATTTACAAGTATCCAGTCCAGTATACTATCTTTTTGGTTGTGTTTGCCTAATCTGGTAGGAGTGACTATGGTTTGAGTGAATGCATGGAGGTTGATGTGAGTGGAGGGGGATTTTGAGGAACAGGAGCCCCAGTCAATATTAAAGTCTCCCAGGACTAGGGTTTCTTGGGTGTACTGAGAGGATAGCCAGTGAAGAGTGTCTTCGAGTGTGGCTACATTGTTAGCTGGGGGAATGTACATGCAAATAATGTTAATGCTTTTATTTTTGTTGAGTTGAAATTTGGTAGCTAATATTTCAGCGTTATTGATCTGAAGTGGTTTAATTACTTCTGTGGTTACATTCAGTTCTGATTTATAAAGGACAGCTACCCCCCCCCCTTTCCTAGTAGCCTGATCCAGCCTGTGTAGATTATACCCAGGTGGTAGGATTTCATTATCAGTAGTAGAAGGTTTTAGCCAAGTTTCAGATAGACATAGTACTTCAGGGGAATAGACAGCTAGGAGGGCATGCAGTTCATGTATTTTTTTGTTAATACTAATATTAAGTTGACATACCAAGAGGGAGTTAGTAGGTCTATTAATTATGTTCTTGTGATAACAGTCACCATTAGCAGGTGAGTTGGGGGTAGTTGGGCCTGGGTTAGGGTGCATGTCTCCACTATGTATAAGGCTAAGTCTATACTCAGTAGTGAGTCTCTTGAGTTTGTTTAAAAGTTTGTCATATAATTTGGATTTAGTACTGAAGCACTGGGGGTTATTATGCTGTAGGAGTGAAAGTGAAGATAAATTTTGTCCTGTGTTGGTGTCATGGTTTAATATATAACCGAAGTTGGATAGTTTTTCATTTAGGGCATTGTGTGTCCTACAGGGAACTGATACCTGGTGAGCTGTTAGTTTTCATACAAAGTAAAGATATAGGTTACAAGGAGGGTGGGTAATAAGGAGTATTGTAACATTATGGCAGTGTGCAATTAGGAGGTTAACTATTGTAAAATGAAAGAACAGAGGAAGATTGGATAAGTTTGAGGGGAAGCAAGGTGGGTGGAGAGGTAGCATCCTCATGTACACAGACAACCCTCTCCTCCTACCACCCAACACTATGACCTGTGAGAGATGCACTTATATAGCCAAACTGGAAGCAAAGCTCTCTTTACCAAAGACTGGCCTAGAGAGCCAAGAGGAGAAGGTAAACACTTGCACCACACCACAGTTATCACGTAGTCCCTCAAAACCTACACCACCAAAACACACACACAGAACCACAAAACACACACCTACATTCGCGGAGGCTCTCAGTACTAATTTGCCCAAACAACAGAGACCTCCAAAGCAGAAATGCAAGCAACCTCCACCCCCCAACACAACCCAAATGACACATAGCCCACATACTCAGTGTGCCACTCAACTACAGCCCATAAGGCATAACGTACCCAACACTCTAGTCATAGGTGACTCTATAGTCAGGCACACTGATGTTCCACTCACCAGGCTAAACAAGGAAAAAGTTACTGTCAGCTGCCTGTCAGGTGCCAGGATCCACCACATAACGCATGCACTCAGGTCACTCCACAACAAGTATATGACTCTGTCATTGTCCGTGTTGGTGTGAATGACCTGAGACATACCTCCCTGGACTACATGAAAAGAGACATGGAGGAGCTCTCTGATCTTGTAGCCCAGGCCGGTATGACCCTAGCCCTGAGTAGCATCCTGCCATCACCCAGAATGACACCACAGTACAAGGACAAAATTATTGACTTTAACAATTGGCTAAGCTTCTGGTGTCACTCTAAGAGAATCCAGTATCTGTCTGCCTGGGATGACATGATCGACAAACCACGCTGCTTTGCCAGAAATGGCCTGCACCTGTCACCCTTGGGATTCTGGATACTGGCAAAGGCTCTTGCCACCCCTATAGTGCCTTTTTTAGGCAAGGTTCAAATGACAAATTCACCACCATAACAGGTACAAGCAATCAAAATCTGAAGGTAATGCAACTCAATGCTAGAAGTCTAAACCTCAAAATGCACTCACTCAAGGCACTCCTTAAATATTTTGGTTCAACAACAGTGTTCGGGTTTTTTTCAGGCAAACAACAGTTGCTATATCTCCTTAAAATGGAGAACATTGACATCTGTGCAGTGACAGAGACCTGGTTCAAAGCTCCAGAGAGCAGCCCTGCATTACCAGGCTATAATTCATACCACACTTTTGAGCCACCAAACCCGGACTGAAACACTAAAGGTGGAGGCGTGTCCATATTCATTAAGGATATCCACACCTCCAAGCTAGTTGCTCAGCATAATGCATCCGAGATTATCCAAGTTCAACTAGCTCTGGGCAAAACCGCAGTCTAGATTGTAGCTTACTACAGACCCCCCACCATGCCCCAGGATTCTCACTCCTCTTTTCTTGATACACTGGACAATATTAAGGTACAACCCAACACTCTAATAATGGGTGATTTCAACTACCCTACCATTAACTGGGAAAACTACTCATGTACCAACTCTTTTGCTCAACGTTTTCTGGAAATCATCAATTCCAATGCTTTGGATCAACTTATCCACACCCCCACCACAGGCAGCAATATCCTAGACCTGGTCATCACCAACATGGGTGGCCGGTGTTCCACACCAGAGGTCAGCTCCTCTTTGGTCAGATCCGACCACAAGCTAATCACCCTAGACATCCACATCCCGCTCCCACCCCACATTAGGAAAGCAACCGTAAAAAATTTCTCCAAAGCCAACTTCACGCTTCTTAAGACAGAAGTGGCAAACTTCATGACACCCATGCAGATGGACAATAGAGGTACAACTGCTGAATCCTACACAAATGCACTTTATAAGCACTTACATGAGTGCATGGGTCATGCTATCCCTAACAGAACCGAGATGCTATCCTCCAAAAAAGGAAGCCAATCTGGTGGTCTTCTGCCATAAACAAACTCTACAACAGAAGAAAGAAACTGTTGCAAAAAAGAGTAAAATCCCACGATTGGAGGAACTCCTGGTAAGCCTCAGTAAGAAGCTGAGATCCCTCATAAAATCCTTCAAAGCTAGTTATGAAAACAAAATTGCCACTGATTCTGAAGACAACCACAAAGCATTCTATAGCAATGTCAAAAATCTCAATGGCAACACTCAGATCTGCTCTGAGTTACAGCACAATGACACTAAATATACAGAACCAACTGATATTGCCAACATCCTGGAAGATAGGTTTAGTGCTAACTTTACCCCCCTCTCACCCCCTAAAGGGCCCAACTTTATACCGGAAGAATGCAAAGTTCCTGTAAACATGGCTGCACAGGTAAAAACTTCACTCTCCAAAGCCAAGAACACAGCATCCATGGGACCTGACAACATCCTAGGCTGCCTTCTACATGAACTACAGAATGAATTGGCACTCCACCTAAGTACCATGTTCAATCATAGCCTTACCTCAGGCTTTGTGCCCATTGAATGGCACACCACGACAGTTATCCCACTCCACAAAGGGGGGGCCACAACAGACTCCGGGAACTACTGCCCCATTAGCCTGATGAGCCTCGTCTGCAAGGCCATGGAATGTATCATCATGGAACTCATAAACAAAGACATTGGAGATCTCCAAACCCTGGACCTCACAAGGTTTGAGTTTGTAAAAGGCACATGTCCCCTAAACCTGATAGACTTCTTTGAAGTAGTCACCAAAGCCATAGATGAGGGTAAGGTGGTTCACACAGCCTATCTAGATCTCGCCAAGGCATTCAACACCATCCCCCACTCTGGAATTATAGATAAACTCACTAAACTAGGTATAAATCCCTATGTCACAAGATGGGTTGCCAACTGGCTTACTGAAAGAACCCACACTGTGAAAGTAGCAGACTCCAAATCAGACTTCAGACCAGTGACAAGTGGAGTACCACAGGGTTCAGTCCTGGGTCCTCTCCTGTTTGGTATTTACTTCTCTGAAGTACAGGCTAACACAGAAGGTCTTTGGCTAACTAAATTCACAGATGACTGCAAACTAGGAGCCATAATTGAAACTCCTAACAATGTGGACATCCTACAAAAGGGCCTCACTGAGACAGATGCCTGGTGTCAAAGACATGGTCTCAAGCTCAATGCCAAAAAGTACATTGTCATCCCCTTTGGTAAAAATTCTGTACCCATGAACTACCACATAGGCGGTAGTCTACTTAACACCAAAAAGTGTGATAAGAGACCTTGGGACACAGGTGGACAGTAGTCTCTCCTTTGATAATCACATCGCCAAAGTGGTCAGGAAATCCTTCTACGTGGCACACCTCATCACAAAAGGTTTCTCATCCAGAAAAAAATAGGTCATTGTTCCACTCTACTCATCACTTATTAGACCCATTATAGAGTACAATGCCCCTTTTGGTATGTACCTCACAAGACATCTACAACAACTGGAAAGGCCACAAAAATACCTCACAAAGAGGATTACTGGCCTCAAACAGATGCCTTCATGAACCGTCTCAAAAAACTCCAGCTTTACTCCGTCGCATATCACCTACTCAGAGGCGATCTCTGCCTAACATACAAAGCTATGTCAAACCCAGAGCTGTTGGACATGCTCCACTTAAAGAAATCCCAATCCCTCTGAGCTACACGCTCTAGGGACCTAAACCTTGTCACCACAATAAACAGAACATGCTGGAGGGATAGATTCCTGTCCCAGAGACTTCCCATACTCTGAAACAGACTACCTATCTATGTCAAACAGAGCTCCTCATTAGCACTCTTCAAGAAAAATCTTGATGATTGGATGGGTAATAGGAAATTCACCCCGGGGATCACTTCTGTGGTTCTGCTTGACATGGGCACAGGAAAATAATTTTTTTGGGTGGCGAAAGCCAGGGTACATTTTTGGCTAGGCTTGTATAGGCCCTAGGGCCAATAGCCTAGTACCTACCTATGAACCTATGAGAGGTACTGGGGCGGGTGAGAATTGGGGGCAGGGAGGGGTGTGGAGTGAGCCCGAATGCAGTGAGGGCGAGCGGAGCAGGGCTCACACATTCAAACAAGTGGTGAGCTAAGGTAAGTATTAGTGTTATATAGAAAGAAGTTTACTCTTTTCTGTCTTAATTATGTACTTATTTTATTTAAAATAAATAAAATAGAAGTAAAAATAGAGCTTTATACTTAACCTGATTTTTAGTTAAACTGGTGTATGGGCTTTAGAATATTAGTGGGGGAGAACCTAGGGAAAATAATATGTGCAAGAGTTCAAACTGGGTTTGCTAAACTCTAAACTTTAAACTCTATTGCCTTACAGCTTTCTCTTCGTCGCAATGGTACTCTGTGTTTCTGACGGAATTACTCAAGTCAACATCACTGGACTAGAAAAATGGGACAAAGTATCTGCAATATGACAATCAAATACCAGTGCAATTATACAGAAGGAAAATGCTTAGCCTCAGGCTGTCGAGTTTCATTTGATGCCATTCAGCTGATATTGAGAAATGCCTCATTATTTGGCTCTCGTAAAATCGTATTTCTTGCAATATTCCATAGCAAAACCACGGGCAGTGACCACTCTTCAAATGTTACCACCTTGGTACTAGACTGTTATTTTATATGCAGAAGAAGGGCCTATAAATGGCTACCAGAGAACTGGTCTGGTAGCTGTTTCTTAGGTTATCTAGTTCCAGTCATCCGACATACATCTGCCTTACCCCAAGGGAAAATCCGGAATGTGCGAGAGGTTAAAAAGCCTACCAATCTGTTAGGCCAAATTGATGCATCATGGATTTATCATCATGACTTAGCTCATGTTGGCACTAAAGGACTGTCTCATATGGACTTTGGTGATGACGTCATATCATGGGCTGGCCAGCATACGGAGCAGCAAAATCAATCTGGAAACTGAGAAAACTGTCTAAATTGCTTGAAGTATTAAGTAATGCCACATTTTCTCCTTAGAACTAGTTATTGATGAACTGACTGCCATGAGAGCTGTAGTCCTCCAAAATCGTATGGCTCTTGATTTCACCCTAGTGGCAAAAGGTGGAACTTGTGCTTTAATCCAGGAGGAGTGCTGTACATTTATTCCTGACAATTAGCACAAAATTAAAAGTAATCTTGAACTCATTCAGAGAGTCTCCAAACTCTCTAAGGCCAAGGAGGCCGATAACTCAACATGGGCATAGCTAACTAACCTGTTTTCAGGTTGGGGAGGTGGACTTTTAAAGTTAATCCTATTAATTGCAGTATTAGCTCTTATTGTTTTTCTTGTGTTTTTAATCAAAGCATTGATTTTGAAATTAATGTCTTTCAAGACTACTAAAAAGGTGCCAAAGTTTTATATGCCTACAGTTATGGATGATGAAATTAAAATATGTGACAATGTTAAAGGAACTAGCCACATGGTTATGTTAGATTTAGGGCAAATGTATGATAGACTAAATGGTGATGCTTACACAGCATCAAATGTGGGATTGTAGAATATGAATCATCAAAGCATGTGTTCAAAGGAGATTGAGTATGTGAGAACCTATATGTATTGATTTGAACTATGAACTATTAAGTAAACTGTGAATAGTGGAAAAGTACTGAAAAACAAAAGTCTGTCTGATGACAGAAAATGTGCCTTATATGGAAGTGTATCCGATTTTCTCTCTCTGCCTAGAGATGTAGTAAAGTGAACTGCTTCAAGCCTACAGGTAAACCACTGATTGGTTAATTGTCTTTTGTACTATTTTAATTGGTCTAGTTTATATTTTTGTACTGTCAGCAATATCACCAGCATATAAGCTTATGCATTCCTTTGTTCGGGGAGTCTCCCTGGTACTTTCCAGTAGGCTCCCACACGTGTGTAATAAATACCACTGAAAGAGAGGAAGAAGTGTCTTGTCTTCATTTAAGGTAAAAATGCAAACACAACAGGCTTTTATGTCATATAAGTATCTACCAAATAAAATAGGACCCTAGACAGAACCCTATGGGACACAACTTGTGACTTTTTTCTGTCAAACAATCAATTACCAATCCAGCAAACTATGTACAGGTTAATGCTGAGTTGGGAGAGTTTGTCAATAATCCCAGCAAGGTTGATAATGTCAAAGGCCTTGGACTGATTCAGATAAGCAGTCTGGAATGTATATCTCTGAACCATGGCCACAAATAATCCTGTCAAATAACTCAGCCAGGTTAAGTAGGCATAATCTTCCTTTTACAATGCAAAACTGGTGTATATACAGAGAGATAAAGTCACTTATATTATTGTTTATTAGTTCAGTTATAATATGATCCATAACCTGGCAAATAATATTATTGAGACTAAAAACTTGTAATTTCCAACATCTGTAGAGGGACCACCTCTATATAATGGTAACTGTGAGAACTGAGGGGTGAGATTTTCAACAGTAAAGTTAGAAAGAAAATTAAGGATTAGAAATGTGTTATTGTTAAAAGGTTTATGGATTGTGTGTTGTAATATTGGTGATTATACAAGAATTGGTCAAAGTGTTTCTGCTTCTCAAATGTATCATACAAGGATAGAATTAAATGTGACAAATTAGGTGATTTTTTTTAGGATAATTTCACATAAAGAGAGTTTATGGCATTAAATATTGGTGCCAGGTTTGTATGCCACACACTAGTGATCATCACGCTTACGTTTAATCACTTATGTGCAAAAATGGGTTTTGTATGAAAAAATTGAAAATTTTGATATCCTAAAGATTTTTGCATTCCCTGAGATGCAGCGACTTTGGAATTAGATAAGACTGTGTGTGTGTGTGTGTGTGTGTGTGTGTGTGTGTGTGTGTGTGTGTGTGTGTGTGTGTGTGTGTGGCTGGCAAGGGTGTGGGTGTGCAGAGAAGCTTGTTTCCCTGCAAAAATACTTTTTATTAATTGCTTACATTTTGTCTGTGGTTTATATTTGAGTGTCTGTGCTGTCTTGTCATTCCATTTATGATGGATGATATCAAAACAGTTGCAGCTTCATTAAGATATGGACTTAAAATTATATGCTGTTATGCTGTATAAGTACTGGTTGATGCAACAAGTATGTTTTCAGGGGTGCTGTTCAAAAAGATGTTAACAAGTTTATTTAGAAGAGCTGCAAGACAATGAACATTGAAAGCAATGCTACTGCACTGCCTGGGAATGAAGATACAGGGTGAAATCAAGCAACAGAAGTTTCCAAGCTGACATGCAAACAGAGCTCTCAAGTTTTACTAACAGAATTTGGAAAAAGTAAAAAATAACTAGGGAAAAGGCCTCAAACTAAGGACACATTTTAAATGTTGGCACTATTATCTTAGAAATTCTCAAAATAGTTTCCAGTTTTAGGAGGAATGGAGCAATAAGATACATTGGGGGTGTTCCTACAAAATAGGGACAGTTGAAAGATCTGCGACACAGAAGACGCAGACATAAAAAAAATCAAGCAAAATTCAGAATTATATGTGCAAAATATTTTCAAAGCTCATTTTTTCAAGTCAACATAAGGATGAAATTTGTAACATCTGGGGCTAGTGTACCAATCACTGTAGAGCCTAGGAACTGCTTTTCAGGAATTAGCTTGGGTTTGGTGTTTCTATTTTTTATACCTGGTGAGAGGAGGAGCATAGGGCCACTATATTATTTCTAAAGACTGTTGACATATTTTCAAATTATTTAGTGCATTTTATCACGATAAAGTGTATTTGATTTTCCTTTGTCTAGCTGCTGCTAGTGTACTTTGAAATTGCCTTTATTGTATTTAGTTTACTGCACTTGTCCTTTATTATTGAACTGACGTCTACTGTTTTACTACATTTAAAGAGCATCTAAAGTACTTCTGGTGAAAAAAAATCACCTGTCTTCTCTAAGTGCTGCTTTCTAAACTGCTTGCATTTAAATCACCTTGCTGTAGGGTGATCAAGCAACGGAATCAGTTGGTTTGTTGTTGCATTGTACTTGAGGGCTGCTTTTTGCCATGCTTTTCATTAAGAAAACTAGATCATCCATCTTGTAGCAGAAGAAGTTTGCCTGGTCTTTCTTAGCTGGGAAGCACTCCAGAAGAGAATCTGCTGTTAAAAATGGAATAATTAGTAGAATTATAAAATATTGTATGATAACTATAAGAATCAATCAAAGAAGATTAGAAAGGACTGGAAAGAGAGACTGGATAAGCAATTCACAAAGAAACAATGGGGGATATATGTATGTCTCCCAAATATGCAACAAAGTCTAGATGATTTAGGATCTTTTGCTTGGAAGTGTTTACATAGGTAGTTTATACCCCAGTTAGACTCCAAAAATTTTTTTTCCTCAGGTAGATAGCAAATGTTGGAGGTGTGATGGAGAAGAAAGAGGTAATTGAGAACATATTTCTGGGGGTATAATGAGTTGGCAGACTTTAAAGATTCCCTGCAGACTACTCTGTCAGAGGTACTGGGCAAGCAAATTGGTGAAACTAGGGAAATTATTTTTCTGTGCTATGATACAGAATCGGAATTGCCCAGACATAATAAGGCCTTGCTGAGTCTAATTATGGTGGCTGTCACAAAAGCAATTACTAGGAAATGGAAATCAAAGTCTAAACCAACTTTACTAGAAGTAGTGAATATAGTAACAGAGATAAAACAAATGGAAATGGGATTGAGACTAGGTGGGCAGTGTGCTTATTTTAATAATTTCTGTGTGGTTCTTCAGGTCACCACCTCTTTAAGCTTTCCTATATAGGTAAAACAAATAGAAAGTTCAAAGAGAGAATTTGTGAGCATACATCTGACATAAGAAGGTAGCTACACACAAATGCATTATACAGGCATATTAAACAAACAGACACATCTCACAAATTTTGCTTTTTTATTTTACAAAATATACAGGAAAGTTTAAGAGGCGGTGACCCGAAGAACCACACAGAAATTATTGAAAATAAGTGGATAATACTTTTTAAAGCACACTGTCCACCTGGTCTCAATGAAAGTGTGACAATAAAGTCAGTTCTGAAAGATAAACAAAATAAAATTTAATAATTTTGATATACAGATAGATGTAAAAGTTTTAACATATGGTTTTAGTTACATGCAGATATTTGTATTTTTTAGTATTCTTAGAATGTGTAAAGAGTTGATCTATATATTAGTCTTTTTGTGTGTTACCTCTTTAAAGGTGAAGTCCCATGACCTTTTCCTTTTTTTTTTGTATTTAAGTCATGTGTTTTAAATCAGCTTACTATTTGCCTGAAGATGCCTGCACTGGCCAAAGTCTAGTACTAGTAAGCTATAATAAATTTCCTGCTGTTTAAGTATTGAGTGTTGTGGTGCCGGTTTACTTTATATTTTGTTTTATTTCTATCTAAATATACCATTAACTTGTTTTTCCCTCACTTCATATTGCAATTCCTGTTTGTATTAGACTAACTTACCTTTAATTTCTATACAAACTGCCTAATATTTCTATAAATATTAAAGGAATGTCAGATAACTTGGATCAATTTTTAACTACTGTTTTTATATTATCACTAATATGTTATAATTATTTAAACTGTAGATTATTTTTATTTTTGAAGATTATAAAATTATTGTTTTTAAAATGGTTTGTAATAATTTGGAACTTTTCCCTCCGGGCCTTGCCTGAAAATGGATGTCTACCCAGTCGAACTTTCCCAGTAGTTAAATGTCAATAAATAAACAAAAAGCATGCAAAATGTCAGATATGGTAATGCAAAAATGACAAAGCACAGCAACAGCACCGCTGCTTAGAAATACTGTTATTGTGGATGGTAAATTGTCTTAAAGGATGAAAGCTAGTGTCTTTTCTTACTTGTGTTGCCTGAGGTAAACAGAACTGTATGTTGGGAAGTGTTTTTTCAACAGTGAACAATAGAAACATTATTTGTGTGCTTTTAATTAGAAATATATGTGTTTATAAGCCTTGTTCTTGCAAGTACAGATCTTGACCTAAATGACAGTTATAACACTAATCACAGCAAATGCAGTGGAATATGTAAGACAAGAAGCAATTGTTGTCTTTCTGAAAAGCATAATTTCAAAATGGTAATCCTGTAGGATGAATGCCTATGTTTTCCATCATGCCCAGGATTCTCAGACAGAAGCTGTGATCCTTTGCAATGGTATACATAGTTTTTGAACTACTTTACTGTCAGACAACACATGAAGGGCATGGGTAGGACGTCTTTTAAGGTTTGTAAAAAGCTGTGAGAACAGGATCCCTGATCTTATGAAAGATTTTCTGCTAGTCCTCTATTTTTAGGATCCTCAGCAACAGGATACTTTCTATGTTATCAGTGTAAATCCATACTTCTTTCTTTATTTACTCCTTCATTTATTTTAATTATTTATTTATTTATTTATTTTATTTGTTTACCAGGAAAGTCCAACTGGGCTAAAAGGCCCATTTTCAGTGAAGGCCTAGGGAGAAAAGCTCCATAAATAACTCAAGATAACCACAAATAATTCAAGATAAAGTTACAAAATAATATTTATAAAGGATGATAATTATTTGCAAAAGCTAAGATGAAAATTCCATGGTTGATTCAGGTAATGTTACAGGAAATAATTAATACATTGAACTATGATTTAAATAAAAGTAGATAACTGTTTCATACACAGGCAAAGTGGAATAATGTTTCATAGATAGATAAGACAGGAAAACAAAAGTATGTATCAATAAGTACAACCATAAGAATGTTAAGGTTTGAGAAAGATAGTTTAAGGGAATTAGTTAGTAGTAGGAAGTGGCAAAATAGACCACAGTGTGGAATATAGTGCAAAGTAACTTTGTAAGGAAGTTGAGACAGGAGAGGGGAGAGTGGGGTTATGTAGTGGATAGTACACTTTGTAGATAACATGATTAGGTTGGTTTACAGCAGGAACAGAGCCAGGTGCTGTTTAGGTGCTCCCTGAGCAGTAGTTTGAATTTGGCAGACTTGCAAGTGTTAAGTATGCTTTGAGGAATTGTACAAGTTTTAGCAATAGTGCTGGAGTATAAGGAAAATCCGTAGCTATTACTGGACTTGGTGGTTTTTACAAGTATTTTGCTGGTGGATCTGAGAGTTCAGCTGCTGCAGGTGGGGTAAACTTAATTACTAATAACAGGGCAGTTGTCAGGGGGGTATAGAGTAGAATGGGTTAGTATAAGTTGATTGAGGGTTAGGAGGTTTGGTAGTTCAATCCAGTTTAGATGGTGGAGTGCTGTGCTGTGCTCTGCAGTGATGTGATCTTGATGCTGGTTGGATGCAAACCTGGGTACTTTATTGTAACAGGATTCAAGTTTATTTAAGTCACATTTTCTTAAGTTTGTGAATATGGGTGAGGCATATAGTAGGTGATAGTAAGTGTGCTTGAGAGATACCATGTCTGGTAGAATCGGTTAGGAAGGGCTTTATTCTGCATAGAGAACCTAATGTGAAGTGAATCTTTTTAATGATTAAAGAAAGGTGTTTGTCAAATTTGAGATCTCTGGCAATAGTGACACCAAGTAGCTTGGTATGGTTTACTGGTTCTATGATGGTTTTGTTTGAGGAGTAGATGGTGAAAGGAGGAGGATGACTTTTTTTTTTTCTTGCTACTAGAGAAGAGCATAAGTTTTGTTTTTTGGTGTTCAGGATAAGTTGGGAGTTAGATATTTTTCTATGTCCAGGAAGAACTGTTGTGTCTTTTGTAGGAGTTCAGGAAGGGAGGGAGCTGAGCATATGAGGGAGGAATCATCAGCATATTGAACTATGGATGCATGTTGGGTAGCTGTACTGAGTTTATCTGTGAAAATCTTGAAGAGCAGCCGACCAAGTGTAGACCCTTGTGGAACACCTGTGGTGACAGGTAGTACTGGGAAAGTTCATTTAGCCATCTAGTGGCCTGTTGATGGTCAGATAGGTAACTAACGAACCAGGAGAGGGTGGATTCAGTGAGGTTTAGGAAGGCTAATTCTTCGATAAGTTTTTGATGTGAAACAGTATCAAAGGCCTTTGATAAGTCCAGAAAGGTAGATGATGTAAGTAGACCATTGTTTCTGTGCTCATTGATGGTGTTTATGAAGTTAAGAAAGATGATTATGTTTCTAACTGTCGTATATCATCAGGAACTTTGTTTTTCTATCACCTAACGTGATTATCCTAGCATATCTGTACTGCCTTCTAGTCACCATGCATCATTGCCTTCTGTGGTATCATTACAAACTCATCAGGTTTCTTCCTTACTTGCCCATGTTACCATGTTTCCAGGTCACATGTTCATAGGTGTTTACTAGGCTACTGACCACAAGGGCCTTTTTAAGCCTAGCCATGCATCCCAAATTTCTGACAAGTTCTGATACCCTTGATAAGTGTAAGCACGGGCCTGGGAGACAAACTATTTACAGGCTACCTGTTTGCATTAGAGAGATAGGTGCCAAACCAGAGATGAATTTCTGGTTTCCCATCCAATTGTCCAAGTTGCACTTGAATTGGGTTAGGGAGGAACTCTGCTTCACATGGATGGGGAGCCTGTTCCATAGACAGGGTAGTCTCTGGGATACATACCCATCTCTCCAGCAGGTCCTATTTATATCACAGGCAAGGTTTCAGTCTTTAGAATGGGTAATTCCGGTACTGTTTGTTTTGTGGATATGCAGGAGGTCCATCAGACTGGGGTCTGACAATGCCCTGTATACCAGACATAGATCTCCCCTCAAAAGCCTGTAGGAGACAGAATACAGGGATAGGACCTCAAGGCAGTCTGCATAGGATATATTACTTATGCCCTGTATTCTTTTAGTGAGGAACCTCTGTGGACATTGCAATTGTTGGATATGCCTGGTTAGGTACATACCAAAGGGTGCATTGTATTCAATGATAGGTCTGATGAATGCTGAATACAGTGGAACAATGACTTCCTTGGACTTAGATGCCATACCTTTGTTTATAAGTTGTGCAACATAGAATGATTTCCTCACTACTGTAGACACATGATGATCAAAGGCTAGATTACTATGTGTCCCGAATTCCCTGACTACTGGGTCAACTCTAAGGGGTATGTTGTCAATATGATAGTTACCAGGGATGGATGACTTCCCAAAGGATACTATTATATATTTCTTGGCATTTAGTTTTAGTCCATGGCTCTGACACCAGTTATTTCTCTGTGTCAGCCCCTTCTGAAGATCATTTGTGTCAGTGTAAGATTCAATGACAGTCATCTGCAAATTTAGTCAGCCAGAGACCACTGACATTGGCTTTGATTTCTGAGAAGTGAATACCAAAAAGGAGCGGTCCATGGACTGACCCCTGAGGGCCTCCACTTGTGTCTGGCCTCTTTGTAGAGGTGGATTCCCCAATTCGAACTTCCCGGGTCCTCTCTGTGTGCCAGTTGGCTATCCACTGGGTGACATATGGGTTTGTACCCAACTGCTTGAGTTTGTCAACAATGCCTGAGTGGGGTATTGTGTCATATGCCTTGGCCAGGATAAGGTAGGCAGTGTGAATGATTTTTGTCTTCATCCATTGCTTTGGTGACCTTCTCAAAGAAGTCCACCAGGTTGAGTAGGTATGATCTGCCCTTGATAAAACCAAACTGGGTTGGGTCCAGTGTCTTTAGGTTTACTATATCTCTGTCAATCATCTCCATGATAATTCTTTCTATGGCTTTACATATAAGACTAGTGAGATTTATGGGTCTGTAGTTTCCATTATCTGTAGATGGCCCACCTTTGTGCAGAGGGATGACTGTTGCCTTTCTCCATTTATGAGGCACAAAGCCTGTTTGGAGGCTACAGTTAAATAGTAATTCCAGAGGCCCTGATAGGTCATGTTTCATGCTGTTTAGAAATCATCCTGGGCTATTGTCTGGGCCCATTGATGCAGTGTTCTTGGTCTTAGTGGGAGCATTAAGGACCTGTTCCCTAGTGATAGTAGGGGGAGTTATATTTGATGATATTTCCTAAGGGAAGGTTGAGGGGGAGAGAGGAGTAAAGCTGGAGTTGAATTTATCAGGCAGGAGGTTTGCTATATCTTCTGGCTCAGTATGGGTGGCTCCATTTACAATAAGCTCTGCACACAATTATGCATTGCCTTTGAGGTTGCGGACATAGCTAAAGAATGCTTTGTGGTTGTCATTGTTCTGGTAGGCCAAACGTACCTCAAATTTGACTTTGGTAGACTTTATTTTTCCTCTGACTTGTTTGTTTAATTTGATGAGAGTGCTTTTATCCTTCTGGGTGCTGCACTTCCTAATTTTTGCCATGATTTTCTTCCTCCTGTTATATATCCAAATGATGTTCTGATTCTACCAGGCTGGCTTGTTTTTTTAGTTAGTTCTGTACTTCTTCCTGGTGGGTACAGCTGCCTCTATGCAGCTATTAACAGGCTTTTAACAGTTCTGCAGGGCAGTAGTGCTCTCAGGGTTTATAGGGTCTTGACATTTTGCCAGGTTCTCACTCAATAGCAGGAGGTTAGCCTTAGAATAGTTCCTGAATATTCCCAGTTGAGCTGGGGGCCCAGTTTTTATTTTTACTTCAAAGGAGACCATTTTGTGGTCTGACCTTACCAGGGAAGGCATTACAGTAGGGGGTGTGCAGCACTCTCCCATATTAGTGAGGACCAGATCCAGTATGGTTGCACCCCTGGTTGATGTACTGACTGTCTGGTCCAGGGAGTTTGTATTTATGAAATCCAGGAATTTCTGTGCATGTACATTTAATCTCATATAGGATTCTCAGTTAACAGATGGTTCACGTCAGATGAAAGAGAAAAGGTAGAAACTATTCATATGGCATGCCTGATGTTAACTGCACAACATCTTAACTGATTTAGGAGCACAAAGTCATTCGTAGCACCCTACAAGCAATGGGCTTCAAACAACTGAAACAAGATTTTTCTAGAGAAATAGACTTTTGGACTTGTTATTCCCTGATGGGAATGGAGACAAGATTTCAGATTGCAATATGGGCAGCCACTTGAAAATAAATTATAGCAAACAATACAGTCAGCAAATTAAGTTAAGCATGAGAATAAGTCAATCAAAAGTCAGGGTTCTGAACTACATGAAGGAATTTATTTTTGTTTACAAAAAAGGACATTCATTCTATGTGGGTATCTGGAAATACCAGTAAATAATATGGCTGTAGATTCCTGCATGAGCTGCAGAGATTAGCCTCAGTGTCATGTAGTCCCAGGAAGAGGGTACTGCAGTAGACAGATAGGAAGAGACCATGGTGTGAATGATTACCAGGAGATCAGCCTAAGGCAGTAGATCCTAGAAATATTCTGCAGATGGAAAATGAAAATGGAAAATGAAGCTTTAACAACAGCAGACATTTGGTTCCAATGTATCAGGTGATGGTCCAGGATGACTCCCTCCATAAATGAAGTGATTAGAAAGAGGAAGAACAGCCTTAAGTTCTATCTTGGAGGTGTTCATTTTCAGAAAATTGCAAGTTATCCAGGAATTACCCAGGTATTCAAACAAGAGTATTTACACTCACCACATCTTCCTGAGGGAACAAGAGGTAGAGCTGGGAGTCATTACCATAGAAGTGATATACTAGGCCCCACTCCTTACTACCTTCCTAATGGAGGCATGTACACTGTGAACAAAAGCAGCTCCAAGATTGTACCTTGTACTGCACACTCAAGATGCTTTAACAAATCTGTTGATTATTGCCAGAGAGTTATGAAGTAAACAACAATAAAACTAAATAGGAGTTACTGTAGTAAGATCTTAAGCACTTGATTGGGATATCATAGTCACAAGTATCAAATGCTGAGAGATCTAGAAGGACCAGTACTGAAAAGCAATGCTGGTTTCTAATTTTAAGCAGATCATTAACTAGATGAACAAAGGCAGTCTCATTACTATGGGAAGTGTGAAACGCAAGCTAAAATGGATCCATGATTTCCTTAGCTGAGAGATAGGACTCAAGCTTCAAAGAGATAATCTGCTCAACAACCTTACAAAGAAAAGGAAGGTTAAAAATGGGGTGGTTGTGAAAAACATCATGGCCAAGATATGGGTTTTTGAGGATAGGAATAACAAGGGCCTTTTTCAAAGTCAAAAGAAACCTCCCAGGTTTCAACAAAGGAACCAAGATCTGATAAGTAGCTAAAGCAAGGACAGCAGTGCTAGGTAAAACCAGCCTCTATGGGCAAGGATCCAGCAGAAAGTCAGATGCAAACCAGAAGTAACCAAAAGTGGCTCATCTTGATTAGCAATACCAAACACCTTCCAAGGTGAAGAACAAGCTGCACTGGCAGCTGTTAACCCATAAGATGATGATGAGGAGGAGGAGATAATGGCAGTAACCATGCTAGAGAAAAAGAGTCACCATGCCCAATAAGTGAAGAGGCTTGTTGAGTAAAGAGGCAGGTATGCTTTCCATTTGCTATGGTTGTGATCTCTCTGGATGTATAAGCCCCATTCCTACAATTGATCTCAGCCTGGTGTGACGGATAATGTTTTTCCAGGTTAAGTTTATCATTTTACAGACCCGCATGCAACCACTGATGCGTTCACATCAGACAAAGTTCATGGTCAAACCAAAACGGTTGCCTTCTGATGGAAATAGGTGAACATGACTGGGGTTAATACACCAAGTGCTGAGGATAATGACCTGTAGTCATCAACGAGGACATTAAGAAAACTAGCACCATCCACCAAGTGCAAAATAATAAGTGGCCGGTGTACTATGGCTAATATAATATATCTCCCTCAATTCCAGATCAGAAGTACTAAAGTAGGAAGAAGAGTGAAGTTTAATAAAATGTTAAAGTCAACAGAAAAGGATGGTAAAAACTGGGGCTACAGAATGAATATGAATTAAATGGGTGAAAGAGTTTTTGTGATTATAGATCACAACAGATGCTGAAAATTATTAGCACATCTGACTTTATATGTAGAGAAATTCACTTAACCAATGCTGAAGAAAACAGTTTTGCAATATCTAAAAGACCCTGAGGCACTGGACCCAATACAATGTATATCCACATCAGAAAGATGATGTCATTCAAATCTAATCAGAGATTTTTGACTGCTTAAACAAGACAAAACACAAGAAATATGCTGTAGATGCTGAATGGTAATAAATAGTTGTAGCTTCAAGAAGCAATAATATGTGTTCAGAAAGGGGAAACAATATATAAAGACTTTGTTAAGGCTCTTAACCTCCACCTACAAAAATTGACCATAAAAAAGACATCACCAGCACTTTAAAACTTAAGCTCTATTCAGTGTCCTTAGTGAAGTATACAAATTACCTGAAGGATTAAGAGACAAATCAGTAGTGACAGAACTGAAAATATCTTTAGTAGAGTAACAGGCAAAAATTGTAATAGCATAACAAACAATATTTAAAAAAAATCCGGTAGTACTTTTTTAATCTCTGTAAAACTAAAAAAATCAATACTCAAGAACCATTGGCAGAGTGTGCAGTATTTGCTTTGCAGGAAAAGACTTACAAGTGATCAACAGAGGTAAACAGCACAGTTTACTTTGAAGCACTTGCTGTTGCAAAACTAGCTAGACAGCAACTGTTTGCAAAACAAAGAGAATGGCTTGGGGTGAGGGGGCGATGATCAATGTCAGCACCATCTCTAAATAAAATGCTTATTCCGCCATTATTGCTTTTTAAAGAATGATGGTCTTAGTTATGGGCAGCCACGATGGTGCAGCGGTTAGAGTTGCTGTCTCACAGCAAGAGGTTCTCCGGTTCGATTCTTGGCTGGGGTTCCTTCTGTGCAGAGTCTGCATGTCCTCCCTGTGGTTGCGTGGGTTTGCTCTGGGTGCCCTGGTTTCATCCCAAAGACATGCTGCATGTGGATTGGATACCCTAAATTGGCCCTAGGCATGAGTGCATGCATGCGCTGGGCTGGCAACTTGACACCATAAAACTCCACTGCCAATCATGAGTGGACAGGTGATCTGCTGTGGCGAGCCCTAACCGGGAAAATCCAAAATCCAGATATATAGTACTTCTGACTCAGCTGAAGTTCTTAATGTTGTTTAATGCTGCCCAGAGTAAGTAGTACAAAAATAAAGTTGTGAAATATATCAAAGACCTTTAATATTAATCAGTACCAATAGTTAAAGAGTGACTGCATATTTATTTATGTATTTTATTTGACAGAATAATATCTACTGCTACTGTCTGATAGTTTTCAAGTTTAAGTTTTTCCTTTGCAGATTTAACATGACATAGCCATTGCAGATAAAATTATCAGAGTTATGCATTGTATTCTAGTCTTACACTGTATCTATCAAGCTTTATGAGTGATGCAAGAAAATGTTATGGTTAGCAAAAGATGTAATAATAAGAATGAAAAATGTAGGGATTAATACGTGTAGCATTACATTTTCCAGTGTGATTCAACTGTTTCCTGGTAAAAGTTGCTACTTTATTTTCTTTAAGGAAGTCAGAGCTTCAAAATCCAGTGTTAGAGAACAATTACGATATTTCTTTAAATTGACAATATTTTTAAAGGGAAAATCAGGATTTTAACTTTTATATATAGCATTATCTGCTTTCAGTGCTAACAGGCCACATAAAGCACCACTAAACTTAAAATCAGTTTTTAGGAACAGGGACAAGCAGGAATGAGTTGGAAAACACAGCACTCACTGTAATTCATTGTTCTCTGTGGTTCAGTAGCCATATTTAACTGGAAGACATGATATTTAATGTAAAGGTCTTTGATACACTTCACAAGGTTTTTTTTTTGTACTACTTACTCCGGGCAGCATTAAACAATATTAAGAACTTCAGCTGAGTCAGGAGTACTATATATCTGGATAGAAATAACTGAGACCTTCTTCTTCTTTCAGCTTTTCCCGGTTGCTCGCCACTGCGGATCACCTGTCCGCTCATGATTGGCAGTGGAGTTTTATGGTGTCGAGTTGCCAGCCCGGCACATGCACACACTCATGCCTAGGGCTAATTTAGGGTATCCAATCCACCTACAGCATGTCTTTGGGATGTGGGAGGAAACCGGAGCACCCAGAGGAAACCCACACAACCACAGAGAGGACATGCAGACTCCGCACAGAAGGCAGCCCAGCCAAAAATCGAATCGCAGAACCTCTTGCTGTGAGATGGCAATGCTAACCGCTGCACCATTGTGGCTGCCCATAACTAAGACCATCATTCTTTAAAAAGCATTAATGTTGGAATAAGCATCCTTTTTAGAGATGGCGCTGACATTGATCATCGCCCCCTCACCGCCAAGCCATTCTCTTTGTTTTGCAAACAGTTGCTGGCTAGCTAGTTTTGCAATAGCAAGTGCTTCAAAGTAAACTGTGCTGTTTACCTCTGTTGATCACTTGTAAGTCTTTTCCTGCAAAGCAAATACAGCACACTCTACCAGTATCAGACAACTGCAAACAGAAAACAAAAATGGTACAGCTACATTTGCATGAATAATTAAATATGACATAAGAAAATTGCTTAAATGTGCTTTGTTTTATAAATGGGCCATTTGAAAATTACATAGCACACAAAGTTTCTGCACTTATTAGCATAATTAAACATAGATGCAACTCTTTTCACATTTGTGGCACCAACACACATGCTTATAATTGGCATTTTTCTGAGACAGATGGGGAATACGGCAGTTTAAGGGACTGGCATGCTTTATTGGGAGCCAACTCTCCTAAAGACCATTTCACCAAGTTAGTGCCCCTTCTTAGAAGTGGTATAACTGTGGAGTTGATATATTTAAGTAAGGAGGGTATGAGAGTAGTGTAGCTGCTACCATATGGGAGGGTGTGGAAAATGCAAGCCCCCTCCCAAAATCTCAGGGATGTCTGCTCTTGCAAGGAACTGACTTTTAGCAAAATGGCATTTTGATGATTTGTATCCTGATTATAAGGACAAAATTCCAGTTTAAATCCATGGGTTCACTAGTTTCATACTAGTTTATTTAGTAACTGTGCGAGTGTGCTGAGCAAAATGAATTTGGATTTTAATACAGCACTAGCACACAGCAGCAAACAAAAACTGTCAACATAAACAAATGGAACATATTACATTATGATAAGATGACAGCAGAACAGATAAAAAATACTTGTCCGCGTCTCATCAGAATTAAAAAGATCAATAGGCATGAAAAAAATTTGGTTCAAAATGAAATGTTAACATTAAGAATAAAACAGTAGAATAGACGTTCAAACATTGTGACCCCTCCACTCTGTAAGATCCTGTTCCTTTGGAAACTGAGATGCTAAGTCATGCCCAGTGGCCTAAGGGTATGATAAGCTTGATATTGGAAAGTTTGCTCACTTAAATGTATGATAAACTGGAAATGTTTTAATTCTCTCCCTAAAGATGGGTAGACCTTATCAGAAATCATTTGACCAGCTAGTGACCATAAAAGCAAATTGTATTGAATTGTCAAAACAGCTACCTATTTTGTTAGACCACAATGCTGTGCTCTTTGAGAATGTAGCATACATCTACAAGGGTTGATGAAGGTGGTTTTTTTAGGGATAGATTTCCTGTAAAAGTGAACATTATTATCAGATACAGTAGGTAATATGGCAGTAAAGATGCTCTATCAGTTGCTCCCCTTATTTCAGAAATAAGGTACTGATTTAATGTGGAATTTCCCTTTTAATGAGACTGTCTTTTATCTACCCTCTGTTAATGTGGACAGTGAATAAACAAATCAGTGAAGCTACACCCTTGTTATTCAAATAAGAGAATTATCTGAGACATGAAAACCTTTGTTAGAAATACTTTTAACTTGTCCTTGACGTGTTTTAATTTACTGTTCACAAGAACAGTATAGATTAAAGCTTACTGGGAATTCAATTGAAATGTATTATACTGTATTGAGGATAGACTGTGTTTGTGTCCACAGAAATCTTGTCTTCATCTATCCATCGTGATGTACTTTTCTCTGTGGATGGCAGATTGTGCAGCTCAGTCTATTCAATGACCCATATAGAGTTTTCATATGATGGCTGTGACAAAGGGAGATACTGCCAGCACAGCCGTCTGGAATTTTGTAAATAATTATATGTCATTTGTGAAAATCAAAATGATCTATATAAAATGCATATGTTACAAATGTATTAGAACTTTATGTCATGTGTATATCAAACTGCTGGTACAGAAGTGTGTGTTGAAAAGGTTTTTGCAAAGTGCTTGAAATGTATCCACAGTGTACCCTACTGGAAAACAACAGAAATGTACATGCACTACAGTAACTGTTTAGCTGTATGTATTTTAACAGTGGAACCTGGGATACAGAAGGTTAACCTCAGTCTAGTAAATTTTAGAAAAATAGCTGAAATTAAATTACTTTATAGGCTAGGCCGGAGACACAGAGTCTGTGCTGAGAGGTTTTCTGTATTGTCCTGAAAGTGTTTTATTGTTTTATGACTTCCAGCATTTCTTTATGTATTATTTATTTATTTTTCATTTGTTGACCAGGGTTGTCCGACTGAGCTGAAGAATCCTTTTTCAGCAGAGGCTCAGGGAGAAAAATTCCAACATATTATACAATTTTCATTATAAATTAGCATTAAACAGCAATGTTACAGAATTATTACAGGGCATTCAGTAGCAATACAATGTTATATAGTGTCAATAATCAGGCGTATAGTAAAACTATTTCAAGATGTATAAAAATATGTCATTAAGATGAATATAGTTTTTGGGGTAAGTGGTTACAAAAACCCAGTTTTATCATAATGTTGCATGAAGGCAAGACAATTACAATAGAATGCTTCTTTGAGGCGATTTACTTAATAGATTTTAGAAGACAGTAGAAAGAGTAGTCAAGGAAGATTAGATATAGTTAGTGAGATGAGGGAGTTAAGGGCAGAAAGTAGATTAAGGTATGGGAAGTAGGGGATGTTTAAGGAGGGAGAGTGCAGTGGCAGGACCAGTGACTTTTAAAGCGCCCTTTGGCGGCTGTCTTAAATTGTTTAGGATGTGTAATGGTTCTGATTTCTACTGGGAGCCTATTCCAGGCAATAGTGGGGTGATAGCTGTACATGTTGCTTCCAAATTTAGACTTAGGTTTGTAGATTTGTAGTAGGTCTTGGTTAGAGCTTCGGAGAGGTTTGGAGGGAGAATAATGGGAGATGAGAGGGGATAGTGTTGGGCAGTAGGAAGGCCGGTATACAATAGAATGGATGATCTGGAGCTGAGAGAGAAGAAGCTGGTAGGGTAATTCAAGACAGTTTAGATGTTTTAGAGAGATTGATGGGATTTGTAGGTTTGTTGGGCAGCAAATCTAGCTTTCTTGTTGTAGGTAGATTTGAGTTGGGTCAGGAGTGCTGAGTTAAGATTTTTGAGAATTTGAGAATTGTACATTAGACTGGGTAGAAGGTAGATAAGAGAGAGAGTATTATTGGCTTAAGAGGTAAGAAATTAATTGTTACGGTAAAGGAGCCCTAGTTTTGAATGAGTCTTTTTGATACAGTTATTAATATTCAAGTCAAATTTAAGCTGATCGTAGATGGTTACGCCTAAGAGCTTACTGCTGGATTCTACCTGAATGGGAGTGTTATTAAGGGACTGTATGGAGAAGGAGGGTTTAATATTGTTGAACATTTTAGGCAGGAAGAGTAACAGCTTTGTTTTTTTAGGGTTAAGGATGAGCTGGTTGTTGGAGAGCCATGTTTCAACTAAGCTAAAATATGCCTGAGTAGCTGAGAAGAGCTTAGAGGGTGAGTTGGCTGAGGTGATGACTGTAGAGTCATTTGTGTATTGCACTAAAGATGACTGAGGACAGGAGGTATAGAGCTGATTAGTAAAGATATTAAAAAAGTAAAGGCCCTAGGATAGACCCTTGAGACACACCTATTTTTACAGGGAGAGGAGAGGAGAGTGCAGAGTGCCATCTCACTGATTGAGATCTATCAGTGAGGTAGCTGGAGAACCATGAAACACAATCAGAGGAGAAGTTGAGGTTATGCAGTTTGTGCAGCAGAAGAGAGTGTGAGACAGTGTCGAATGCTTTTGAGAAGTCCAAGAATAGGTAAGAAATAAGTTTATGGTCATCCATGGCTATAGAGACAGTGTTGAGGAAGGATAATAGAGCTGTAGTGGTGCTATGTTTGGGTCTGAAGCTGTGTTGAGTGGGTGTAAACAGATTTTCCTGTATTAGATACTGCATAACATGTTTATGAATACATTTTTCTAGTACTTTAGAGCGAGGGGAGAGGATAGTGATAGGTCTAAAGTTGGAGATATCACAAGAGTTACCTCCTTTGTGTATAGGTAGAGTGTAGCATTGTTTTCAGATGGAAGAGACCTTAGATTCAGAGATAGAGTGATTAATTAGGCTAGATACAGGGAGAGCAAGAGAGTCAGCTGCTAGCAGAAGAAAAGTGGAAGGAATATTGTCAGCTGATGCTGAGCATGCTTTTAATTTAGAAAGTAGAGTTTTGATGTAGCTAATAGGTACAGGTTTGAGGGAGAAGGTATTTGAGGAGATAGTATTAGGAGTAGGTTCAGAAAAACTGGAGATGTTACTAGTAGAGGAGTTTGGGTTAGAGTTCAGTAGCTTAGATCAGTGGTTCCCAAACTTTTTCGATTCTCGGCACCCTTGCTGAATCCAGGTTTTCCCAAGGCACCCCCATCCCACTGCACAAATAAAGTGCATATTTCTTTTATTTATTTATTTATTTATTTTTATACAATAAAAAGACAATTACTAAAAACAGTGTGCATTCTGCTTAACAGCATAACACTGAACTACTATGGTTGAGAGGTAAGCAAATCTAATGACAACCTTATTAACTTTAAGTTTATAAGAGCAATATTTAAAATCTGTCGCTATTATTTGGCTCTGTCCAGCATACCTCTCAACTGTATAGATTTTTGCCTCATATTTTTCGGCTTTTTCTCATAAAATTGTTGTTTTCTGGCAATGGCAGATCATTGAGGTTGAAGTCAGAAAATAATGACAGACAGTTGAGTTCCACACTTCATACCCTTCAGAAAATTCATGCTAATGCAAAACCTGCATTTCTATCAACTTTCTAAGTTTGTGAGAGCAGTACTTAAAAGCATCCCTATTTTGTGCCTTTGCACCCCCACTATTTTTGACTTTGTCCAGATTTCTTGATCTAAGAGGGTGAGAGGTATGTGTCCAGTGGTATGGTCCAGACTTACATAGACCTCATTGCTGCTGCTGCCAGGGATCACTCTCACTCTTCACTCTCTCCCCCCTTCTCACACACACACATACACACACACACACACACACACACACACACACACACACACACACACACACACACACACACACACACACACACACACATACACACACTCTTGCATTCATGCATGCATTCACTCACACACATCGCTCTCACTCTTTTCAGATCTCACACACAGTCATAGTCACTCCCTCACTCATACCTGCATTCACTCACACATCACTCTTACTCTCACACACACACACACACACACACACACACACACACACACACACACACGCACACAGTCATTTCCTCATTCACACCTGCAGTCACTCACACATCGCTCTTACTGTCTGTCACACCCACATGGCACACACCCACTTACGTATTAATTCATACATCGCTGTCCTTTTCCCAATCTCACACCCACATGGCACACACCCACCTACGCATTCATTCATACATCCCTGTCACTCTTCCGATCTCACACATACAGACACACAGTCATTTCCTCATTCATACCTGCATTCATTCACACACACACACACACACACACACACACACACACACACACACACACACACACACACACACACACACACACAGCCACTTTCTCATTCAAATCTGCATTCAATCACACACACATCACACTCACTTTCCCACTCATACACACGCACACACACACACACACACACACACACACACACACACACACACACACACACACACACACAGAGCCACTTCTTCATTCATTCCTACATTCATTCACACATCGCTCTCACTCTCCCAATCTCACACACACACACACACACACACACACACACACACACACACACACACACAGCCACTTCTTCATTCATTCCTGCATTCACTCACACATTGCTCTCACTCTCTTGATCTCTCTCACACACACGGACTCTTTTGCTTTCATACATGCATTCACTCACACACACAGACAGACATACACACGCACTCATACAGGCATTCACTTACCTGACGGCCCAGTTCCAAGTGCTCCACAGCCTGGTACTGGTCCGTGGCCCGGTTGTTGGGGACTGCTGCTATACTTAATGCCAGTTCTGTTAAAAAGCTACAGAGTAGGTCAAGACTTAGTTCGCCACAAACTAATAAGCTTAGCTGTAAAATAAACCACAAACTGTTCACGGTTTATTTTTCAGCTAAGCTTATTAGCTTGCGGTGCCCCTGTGAGGAAGCCATGGCTCCCCAGGGCACAGCGGCACACACTTTGGGAACCCCTGGCTTAGATATAGAATCAATAAAATAGGTATTGAAGACAGTGGCAGTTTCTTCAGATGTCTTGTCTGGGCATGGATTGGGGGAGCTAAGATTACCGGGATGTAATATTTGCCAAAGATCTGAGGAAAAGCCCTTGTCTATGTATTTTTACAGGTAGATGCTAAATGCTACCAGCTGCCATCAATGGCTGTTTTGGACCTAAGGACTAGAAGTTAGATGACAAGAATTGATGTCATTCTGCAAGCTAGCCCAGCAGTAATATTTGAGATATTAATTTGAGAACTCTCTGAGAGAAACCCAGCATTCTGTATTCTGTCTTTAACCTGACAGCCACAACTAGAGAAGATCCATTCACCACATCTGCTTTGCTCTGTAAGTAAGTTTCTAAGGAATAGTAACTCTTTTAGATATAGTCAGGAAAATAGGAAAGCTTAATTTAGATATTTTTCTTAATTTATTCGAGACTGTCCTACAATGTTGTTTTAAATATTTCCTGTGATTTTAAATTCTGATGTCACTGTAAATATATATTTAGTATTGTCTTGTTCTTTTATTATTTATTATTAAATTATTATTTATTTATTTATTTCAGTTTGATGACCATGGTAGTCCACTGGGCCTAGTAGAGCCCATTTTCAGTGGAGGCCCAGGGAGAAAAACTTCACAGACATTGACAATTTTACAGAAAAAATAAAATGTTTGGTATCATACAAGCAATATCAGTCATTTGTAAAGGAAGAGAAAGAAGAAAAAATAGGCAAATTATACAGTCTAGAGAATATTTACAAAGTATATACAGTATATACAATTATGTACAAAGAAATCCTGCAGTTGTACAGTCATTGGCAAAAATAACTGAAAGAAAATTACTTTATAGGCTAGGCTGATCTGTCTACAGATATTTAAGTTCTGAGAGTACTGTGGGCCATTCCTAATAGCCTTGCTCTTGGTCAAACTGCCATTAGTATTAATGGTAACATTACTCAGTAAGATTGGACACCCTTTGTTAAGGGCCTTAAAGTAGCTGATAAGGAGCTGGCTGGTGGCAGTGATAACTACCTTATAGTCTGGGCAGAAGGGCGCATAGCTAGTAAACTTGTACCAGCCTTTCCCAGGGGTGTGTGTGTGTGTGTGTGTGTGTGTGTGTGTGTGTGTGTGTGTGTGTGTATGTTTGTGTGGGTGCGCATAAATCAAACCTGTCAGCTACTTGGGCAGGGACATGAAGCACTGGTTGGACAAAGAAGGCGCTGGAGCTTTTAGCTTGGCCACTCAGCTGAGATCTCAACTCTAAAGCTGTGCCAGTTGGGAGTCTTATTGGGGATCTGGAGAAAGAGGGAGAAACCAGCCCCAGACTGACTGTGGTCTCTTTGTGCTCTTAAGGGAAATTGCACTAGATGCAGAGAGCTGCATCTGGTAATACTGTGTAAGTACCTTGTCATCCTCTAGGTGTATGTCCTCCACTGGTGCCAGTGGTGAGGATTGAAGCTTCTTGATTACTGGTTCAGTGGTGGAACATCACAATGGCTGTGAACTAACTATATTTCCTAGATTATGAAATCCTTTCTGCAGGATCTGAAAACTAAACAAGACATTTCAGTTGAGATAGGTGATACAGATGGGTTCATATTAAAAATACAAATGTTTACTTACCCAAACACCTAAACACCGACATGTCTTCATCGAACCGTGAAAACATTGATCGTCCTGAAGTGTGAAATCCGAAACGTCGAATCGTCATGGTTGGCCCTTCTGCAGTATAGCTCTGTAGGGTAAGTGTGCGATAGTTACAGACCTTAGGGTTAGGGTGCGGATTAAAGTAAGTGCATAGATGGTAATTTATGTTAGATTTAGTGTAGGGTTAGAAGTAGGGTTTTATTAAGTGTATGTGTGTGGATTATTCAGTTTGGGTATAGCTTTTTAAGGTAAGTGTGCGATAGTTACGGGCCTTAGGGTTAGGGTGCAGGCTAAGTTAAGTGCGTACATAGTGGTATATGAAAGATTTAATGTAGGGTTAGAAGTAGGGTTTAGTTTAGGGTTAGAAGTAGGGTTTTGGTTACTGTATGTGTGTGGTTTATTTAGTTTGTTTGTGTAGGTAGTATGTAGCGGGCGGTGGGATGGGACAAGTATGACATTTTGAGTTTTTGAATTTTGCGGTTTAGGGTGTTTGGTGTATTTGTGGTTCGTGGAATATGTGTTGGCGTTTAGGTGGATGGGTAAGTAAACATTCATATTTTTAATATGAACTCAATACAGACTTATGCTGGGCTGGGTTTATTTACAAGGAGTATGATAAACCTATCAATGATTTGCATGTGTCAGACCTCTGACGTATTGCATTCTATATCGTGGCCCTCTGAAGTTGATGAGATCTTGCCTCAAATCACAGCATCCAGTAATTCTCTGGATTGTTAATCCCTTTCTGAGAATCAGGGTGTTTGCATCCATATTTAAAGAATCTTCAATTACCTTGATCATTAAGCAGCTGTCTTTGGATGCAAATCTCCTGGAAAACTATTTCACTGTCTGTAATTTTCCTTTATTGGAAAGGTTAGAAAGAAAGCAGTCTAGACTGAGCTGTATTTACATTTAACATCACTTCACTTCACTTGTTGAATCCTTGATAGTCTGGCTTTAGATCTAGGCATAGTAAGAAGACAACCCTCATCAGAGTGGGTAATGACCTCTTCATAGTGAGAGGTCATTGTCAACATTCTGTCTTCATCCTACTGAGATCTTTCATTGGCTTTTGATACAGTGGACATTGTCAATATTCTGTCTTAGTCCTACTGAGATCTCTCATTGGTTTTTGATACAATAGGCAATGTGAACTTTATTGAGTGCTTGAGGCTACACTGTGATTCTCTTGGAGGTACTCAGCCATTAGTATTGGGTCTAAATTCATTCATTTCAAATTATATTCACTGTAGTCTACCCCAGGGCTTGATTTTGGCTTCCTTTTTGTTCACTGTGCAAATGTTTCCAGTTAGAGAGGATATTGTGGGATTATTATTAGTCTATCTATTAGTCATAATCAAATGTCAGTCAGTAATATCTCTCCTTTTCTCCATATAGTTTTTTATTTTTTATTTTTTAGCTTTAGATGCATACTTGAATCTGTTGTTTGCTTGGTCAACCAGACTAAGAGTAAAGATGTACTGGTGTATGATAGGGTCATACGTTCATAGGTGGTTAATAGGCTAGAGGCCCTAGAGTCTTTACAAATCTAGCCGTGTTAATCCCAAGTATCCCCATTTGTTCTTTTTGAGTAATTTGCAGAACAAATCTATGTACAGAGTGGGTCTGTGATCACCACTGGCTACCCCTGTCCATGAGGGACATGTGCGTCTCCCTAGGGTCAAATTTGCATTCTCCCATCCAATTTTCTAAGTTGCGTTTGAAGAGGGTCAGTGAAGAGCTCTGTTTTATGTGAATAGAAAGTCTATTCCAGAAAGCGGCAGACTCAGGGAGGCATATCTGACCCTCCAGCATGTTCTGTTAATGTCACAAGTTAGGTTGAAATCCCTAGAGAGAGAATGAATCTTATGTCATTTGACTTGCAGATGTGCAGCATTTCCATTAGGGCAGGTTGGACATTGCCCAACATGCCAGGAACAAGTCACCTGTCAGCAGCCTATAAGATACAGAGTAAAGTGACAGAGCTTTCAGCCTGTTCATGTAGGTCATGGTTTGGAGTCTATGTCTTTTCTTAGTGAGAATCTCTGAGGTCTCTCCAGCTGCTGCAGGTGTCTGGTGAGGTACATGCAAAAGGGTGCATTATACTCTATTCGTGGTCTGATGAGGGTCAAGTACAGTGGAGTTATAACATCCCTTGACCTGGATGCTATGCTCTTGCTTATGAGGTGCACTACATCAAAGGCATTTCTTACCACTGTGAAAACTTGGTGGTCAAAGTTCAGATTACTATCAACCTGTGTTCCCAAGTCTCACACCACTGGGTTGGAACTCAGGGGTGCTGTCAATAATGGAATTTGTAGAGAATTCCATTTTGCTGAAGGGAATAATAATGAATGCATTTTGTACATTTAGTTTTAGACCATGGCTTTGGCACCAATCATGTGTTTGTGTTAATCTTTCTTGTAATATGTTGACATCATTGGGGGACTCGATGATTGTTCCTACTTTGCAATCATCAACAAACCTGGTGAGCGAAAGGCCATCTACTTTGGCCTGGACTTCTGAGAAATAGATGCCAAACAGTAAGAGGCCCAGACCCCTGTGGTACTCCACTGGTGACAGGTCTACTGCTGGAGGTGGAGTCACCAATTCTGACAGAGTGTGTTCTGCCAGTAAGCCAGTTGGATACCCATCTAGTAACATAAGGGTTAATCCCTATCTGGGAGAGTTTCTCAATGATGTCAGAGTGGGGAATTGTGTTAAAAGCCTTGGCAAGATCGAGATAGGCAGTTCTCAGGGTCAGTTGATTACCTCCCTTTGTGCAGGGGAATTACTCTTGCTGTTCTATATTCTGCAGGAACATAGCCAATTCTCAAGCTATGATTAAAGAGAATGCTAAGTGGGTCCGCTAAGTTTTGTTTTAGATTGTTTTGTAAGCAAACTGGGATATTATCTGGTCCCATTTAGGTCATGTTTTTGGCCTTGGTGAGTGTAAAGATGACCTGTTCTCTAGAGATACTAGGCAGACAGCTGATGTCAAGTATGCTTTGGGATATGGTAGGTGGGGATAAGGGGGTGAAGTTTGCACTGAATCTGTCAGCTTACAGGTTGGTGATATCTTGCAGTGTAGTATGAGTGATCCAATCTGCAACCAGTTTGGCACATAGCTGTGCATTCTCTTTTAGACTTCAGATGTAGTTAAAGAATGCCTTAAGATTATCCTTGGCTAGGGATGCAATTTTAGTTTCATGATTTGCTTTAATAGACCGTACAAGATTTCAGATTGTCTTGCTTAGGCTTAGGAGGGAACTCTTCCTCTGCACAGTGATATTTCTCTCGCTCTTAGACAACAGTTTCTTCCTCTTGTTATACCGAGGTTTCAATATTTCGAGAATGTGCAGTGCACCCGTCTGACAGCAACAGGCTGAAATATGTTATGTGCTATTTGTTTTCTCAGTTTCATCTCTATCTGACATCAGAAAAGTACACAGGCATAGGCTGTATTTTGGTCTTTTGAGAGGTAGGGGTCAGGAAACATGCTGTACATATGTATGACAGCAGCAACTTGAAATATATGTCTGTGATCATTTGTGACTTCACTTTTATCCCAATCTAACACCAGAGGGGAATACACAAAAGGTGAGTCTCCTTTTTGAGGGGGGGTAGGAAAGCAGGTACTATTTCCAGATATCATGTATATATCCTCACAAGCATTTGTCTTCTTGGTTTATTGCAGATTGTTATTTTATCAGCTTTGAGCATTAGGCCTCGGATACAAGTTATTTCTTCATTGAAATAAAAACAATCTTTCCGTACTCACAGTGTTGGTTCAGGTCACTGGATCACAAAGTTAAAACAGTCTAAAATGCACCTCAGAGCAACTAGAGCTCCAATGGCTTAATGTAAGTATTTTCCTCCACAGTTATTGTGGAATAGCCCTGGTCAGTTAGAGTACATTGAAAAGATGGAGAAAGAAAGTAACACTGAAATGTATCACTACATTTCTTTCCTTAATCATGTTTCTGTTCAAGCCAATATTGGATTAGAAGGCTGTTAAAAAAATGAAATGTACCTCAGAGCATATAGAACCTCCATGGCTGCTGGAGGCATAATGGCCTCAAGATCCCTTGCTTATTCAGCTATTTCCTCTACAGTTATTACAATGCAGTCCTGGTAAGTTGGGGTGCGTTGAAAGAATGCAGGAAAAGGCAAAACTGAAGGGTAAGACTGAAAGTATTTCATTGATCAGGATTTTTGCCTACACCATCACTGGATAAAAGGTTATTTAAAATAAAAAACTCTGAAATACATATCAGATCATTTAGACCCACATGACTTCTGGGAGCCTTTGTGGTCCACAGACATCTGGTTTAATGCAGTTATTTCCTCCACAATTACCAGAATGCACTCATGCCTGGTTAGGATGAATGAATGAATGAATTTATACAGAAAAAATGAAGAGTAAGGCAAAGTGTGAGAAATGGAAGAATAAAGTTCCAAAGACATGCATCTGGAGCATTTCTCCCCAGGCCTCCACTGAAAACAGGCTCTGTGAAACCTAGTCGGACTTTCCCGGTCAACAAATGTTAAATAAATAAATACATTTTAAAAAGTAAGCGGATGGTGTGAATGGGCCGGGATAGGGAGACCAGAGGGACACCGGATGATGTGCATGAGAGGACAGTGAGCAATGGCTTTCCTTACGGAGCCCTTCATCTAGCACCCAAGACTGGCTCTGGCTGCTAGAGCTATGCTGATTACTGGTTGCAGCCAATTGTGTGTTTGAGATTTTCTATCTCATCTTCTGTTCCCTGTATATGACCTAAACCCTGCTTACATGAACGAGTTGCAGAGACCCTATTTTACTGCTAGGTAACACAGGTTCTCAGATGATAGACTGCTAGCTTTTCCAAGGGCCTTGCTTAAAACATCTGGCAGAATTTAATTTGCACATCTTATGACAGGCTTTTATAATATGTTCCTATTACATTGTCAAATCCCTGAAACTTCAAACCTGAGAACATCAAACTCAGATGTTCGAAGTTTCAAGGATTCGAACGTAAAAAAATAAAAAAATACAAACCCTAAAACCTACCTAACAGCTGCAAGAAGATTTCCCTTTACCGCACTGTAGTGCGATCTCGGAGTTGGTATATTTAAAGAGTGGGGGGTGCAAGGGGGGGTTTCCAGTTTCCCATCCAATTGTCCAAATCAAACCTCAAGACTACTGGAGCTAATAGACAGAGCATGCAGTGAACTTTAAGAAATGACATGAGATCAGTGCTTGGTTAGCAGTGTTGTATTGTTGTCAAAGGACCAGTACTGGCAAGTAGTAAGACAGTGAAACGGATTATCCATGGCAATGAAAGTATGCATGCTTTAGGCTAGGAAGACAATTTTCCTTTGCCCTCTAGAAACATTTGTTGCTAGCATTCACAACCACATTAAATACGTAAGTCCAAAAGAAACGTGGCAGGACACTGCTATGTCACCAACAATTGAGGGTAGCAATGGGCACCCCCTGCGCAAACACGTATGCTAACCTTGTCCTTTCTTATTGGGAGAAAGCAACCGTCTTTGGTAACATGAGGTGGATGCAATATATAAAAATATACACTCGGTTTGTAGATGATGTTTTTATTTTGTGGAGAGGGGATAGTGATTTATTGGAGACCTTTGTTACATATCTACACTCCACGACTTCATTTTTAAGGTTTACCATCAGTAGTTCATACACTGAGATAGATTTTCTAGTTGTATGTGTACTGCAGACAAAGGAAGGGTTTTCATCACGTTTACACTGGAAGGACTGTTGGAAAAATACCCTGTTATGTTATGATAACATGCACCCCTGCTTCACATTTCCTAATATTATACAGGGACAGATCAGTAGGACCTTCAGGATCAGTATGGAAGATACCCAATATGAAACAGAAGTGGTCAAACTCAAGGACTGTTTCCAAGAAAGGGGCTATAAAGAGGGTTTGGTTAATAAGATAGTAGATGGTAGTAAGGGTTTTAGGAAGAACAAGTTTAAACCCTGGCTCAGATGGGCAGAAGGGGAGCAGAGGGATTCCTTTACTGTTAGTCCTACACAGGGTAATCTTACATTAATGTTAACATACAGTAGTAACATCAGAGATGTATGTGACATTATTTATAGAAATTGGAACATCTTGACAAGTGACATCAAACTAAGGAACATAGTGGGCGATAGCCCCAGTTTTAGATACAGGAGGAATAAAAATTTAAAGGACTTACTATGTAGGGAGAAGACAGTGACCAGTAGAAGATTTATCAAGGAGACAATAGGCACTGTACCTTGTGGTCTTTGTAAAGCGTGTTCTTACATGAACAGGGACACATCATATAGACACCCGGTGACTGGTAGAGTTTTTGATCTGAAGGCGAGAGCCACATGCAGGACCACTGATATAGTATATTTGGTGGAATGTGAATGGTGTCCTTGTTTTTATGTAGGAAAGACCAATAACATGCTCAAAGTGAGGGTATTACAGCATCTTTCATCCATTAGGAATCAAGATATACACAATGCCTTATATAGGCATATTGAAGTGAATCCCACACACAGTTTTAAATTTAGGGCAATAGTAAATGCAAGGTTGAACAATAGGGGTGGAGACATCAAACAGATAACGGAGGCAGCTGAATCCAAATGAATTATAGAGTTGATGGCTCATAGACTGAATGATGTAATACCCATGAAGCCCGCCCTCAAGAACAGGCGGGTCTTTTACTGATTGCTCATTGGTTAGTTATTTATTTAAATGTTTTAAATGAACGTGATGTTTTTATCTGAAGAAGGGTTGTCACCCAAAAGCGCTCATCTTTGTATTTCTCTGTGGTTTTAATAAATTGTTGGTGACATAGCAGTGTCCTGCCACGTTTCTTTTGGACTTACATATTGTTTGCTTCGTTGGGCAGGACTTTAGTGTAGCACTGAACATTTGTTTGGAACCGCATTAAATACATAAGGTACGAAAAATATTGTTTATGATGCATTTCTCACTTTTGTATGAGTTTTGTCTTTTTTGTTGCATCCTCTGCTGTCAGACACTGAAATAATATCAGATAAATCAAGCTATTACCAGACACAGTAAGAAGGACATAATGTATATGAGAAAGCGTGCACTTTGTAGTCAGTTTCATTTTATTCACTCAGCAGAAATGGTGATCTATACAAACCAACAGAAATTATTTTCAGTGAGTATTTAATAAAATACATGACAAGACACCATACCAAATTAAGTGCTGTTTGCCAACCTGGCATAACACACAGATAATAGTATGATCACATACAAACTAGCTGAAGAAGTACTTGTACAAAATTGAAAGTGAATTCTCTGTACGTAGAAGTGAATGGCAAGACAAACAGTGTGAGAAACAATGAGTTTTATATGAGCCACTGCGGCAAAAGTTTCTTTAGATGATGTCTTATAAATGGACAGTTTGCAAGATCTGTGTAATAGTTAACTCGTGAGTCATAATTCTGTGATGATATACAAACAGTGCTCAGTATATGTCAACTATTTACACTGTATGAGGTGTTCTTTTATCTAATTAACTAACTATGTCAATGACCCGAATACAAAATAAACTGCATATCATATTGGTTTCACTTATACTTAGAATACACTATTAATTTTTTACTAGTTGGTATGACACAGATAACACATTTCATTGTAAAAATGTTTAAAGGAGAAAGCTTGTTTTCTATGGTTTCTCTGTATGTGCTTGGGTGGATTCAAAGTTTAAACAACATTTCTACAGCACTTCAGCCTAATAATTTAGAGTACTCTTTTATTTATTTATTTATTTATTTATTTATTTATTTTCCACCTCAAGCAAAAAAAAGTCTGTCTCCCAGAGCTCATGGTCTCACTCACAGAAGGCATCATGGCAATTGATATGCTCAGGTTTGTTTTGCACATGTTGTGAATCCTGCAAGTGCAATGTCATAACGAGTGTGAAATGTGAATGCAGCAGTGGAAGCAAATTGCTCTGTACGACAGTTATACAAGTACCACTATTTATGTTTGAATATCAGTAGAATGTGGCTGGCCTACTGATATGGATGGTGGGTATCTAGCCCTAAAATCCAACAACTATGAGATGGCTGACTAGAAGGGCTAGAGAGGAATAAAAAAATGTGGACATCCTGTGGGCCTCGCTGAGACAGATGCCTGGTGTCAAAGCCATGGCCTCAAGCTCAATGCCAAAAAGTGCATTGTCATCCCTCTTGGTAAAAACTCTGCACCCATGAACTACCACATAGGCAGGAGTCTACTTAACACCGAAAGTGTTATAAGAGACCTTGGGACCCAGGTGGACAGTAGTCCCTCCTTTGATAATCACATTGCCACAGTAGTCAGGAAATACTTCTACATGGCACACCTCATCACAAAAGGTTTCTCATCCAAGAAAAAAGAGGTCATTGTTCCCCTCTACTCGTTACTCATTAGACCCATTATAGAGTACAACGCCCCTTTTGGTATGTACCTCACAAGACATCTACAACTGGAAAGGCCGCAGAAATACCTCACAAAGAGGATTACCGGCCTCAAACAGATGCCCTATGCAGACCGTCTCAAAAAACTGCAGCTTTACCCAGTCGCATATCGCCTACTCAGAGGTGATCCCTGCCTAACACACAAAACTATGTCAAACTCAGAGCTTTTGGACATGGTCCACTTAAAGAAATTCCAACCCCTCTGAGCTACACACTCTAGGGACCTAAACCTTGTCACCACAATAAACAGAACATGCTGGAGGGATTGATTCCTGTCCCAGAGACTTCCCATACTCTGGAACAGACTACTTATCTATATCAAACAATGCACCTCATTAGCACTCTTCAAGAAAAATCTTGATGATTGGATGGGAGATAGGAAATTCACCCCAGGGATCACTTCTGTGGTTCTGCTTGACAGGGGCACAGGAAAATAATTTTCTTGGATGGCGAAAGCCAGGGTACCTTTTGGCTAGGCTTATATAGGCCCTAGAGCCAATAGCCTAGTACCTACATATGAACCTATAACATGGTGACAGACAGATCACCTTCCTTAAAGAGTACATCTCACCATTACATCTACCTCTGGGCTGTCCAGAAGAGGCTCAATAGGTTTTAATGATTGCTGCATGCAGGAGCATACATGCTTGTGATTGATTGAACTGACTACGTGCTGTTACCTGAATGGGAAAGGTGACACTGTGGAGGGTTAACAGATAAAAGGTTTGTGCCCACATTGAGATGTTTTAATCAAACAATAAAGAAAAAAGTATGCAAAAAAATCCATTAAAATTATCATGCATTGAAAGTTATTAGTTTCATTCTTAAAAAATGTCAGCTACATCCTCTGATTTTTCTGACAAGAATGTATATCTCTTTTGTTAGACCACTTAAAGACTATAGCTCCATGTTTTGCATCTACTCAAAGGGTAATTTGCTCATTTTTGGAAGATGTACAAAAGAAAATATAAAAAGAGAATTCCATTATGCAAAAATTTGAACTGCATGCATGGAATGAATTTCTTGGGTTTCTAGTCAATCTGCTACGGTTTTATTACAGGAAGGCTGTATTTAACATTTAAAGCTTCAGCTGATGAGGAGATAGATTGATCCTGGGCACTGAGTTACTGGAAAACAGCTGAACTCTATGTGACAATCACCTGACATACAAAATTAAGAAGACCCGAATTATCAAAAGAACTAGATTTGCATATCAATCAGTTATTAGAGATTGGAATAGAGTTTTATTATCCATTAGACATAGTGAATCTCTGAATATGTTTAAAAAATCACTGAATTTATGGTTTGGACCAAATGCTTATTTGCTGACTTCTTGCAGTCTTGTTCTGTTATTGTCTTATGGGTCTGAACATCAGAACAATAAAAATATGAAACTATGCTACAGCTGGTAAAAATAAGAAACTGTGGAGACTTGATACTAAGGGCTGCTTGTTGTTAGTTCTTGAGCTATGATATCTAAAAGTGTAGCATTACTTTGCTTTGTATTTGATTTGTTTTATATCAAGACTCTGGAGAATTAAAGGGACAATGTAAATTGAACTATAATATTATATATTATGCATTATTCAGGTGTATATGTGACCATCTATCAGGGTACAAAACAATACTGATATTGTTATCTGTTAAGTAAATGGAGGACATGGGATCAGAGGTGAAACATCATATTTCCTGAACCATATTGTAAAATAATTCATTTAGGTAGAATATTTCTGAATTATTACAGAGATAAACTGCAGTAAGACTGGTTAAGAAGGTAGTGAAAAAAACAGAGGATTCAAAGATTTGATTTATAGTTTATACAGTTAGTACGCAGAAAAAATACATACATAGAAATATTTCAAGTGTGGGCAGTAATGCTCGTCTAGCCTGCGAATATACGAAAACAGTTGTTCCTATAAGACATGGCCATGCTGTTCTTAAATATATTTAAACTAGTGCTCCTTTTAATGTAATTTGGTAGTCTGTTCCATGCATCGGCTATCCTCACAGCTAGCCAATTAGTACCCTTTTCATTCATATAGAATATTCTACATTGGTTGTCTGATGATTCTCTAGTACTTTTTGATAACCCCAAACATTCCCAGAGGTAGTTGTCTCTAAATGCCCTATATACCTGAATAAGATCTCCTCTTAAATATCTACATGAGGCACTGTACAAGTTCAGATATATTAGTGTTTCATAATAACTTAAATTTTCACATCCATGGATGCCCTTGGTTTACGTCTGCTGTACTCTTTCCAGTTTACTCAGCCTTGCTTTCTGATAAGGTTTCCATATTGTCTTTCCATACTCAAGTTTGAGTCTAATGTAACTAACAAACAATGATGTCATCATTTCAGATTTTCTAGACTTTATAAATCTTTTTATACAACCTAGAAGTCTAAAACTATCATTAAACAATTGGTTGATATGATTAGAAAAACTCAAAACTGGATTTATCCATGTACCAAGTCCTTAAATTAATCTACAGTTTCAATCATTTTGTGCTATATTAAATATTCACCTTTTAATTTATGTAGCCTAAACTCTATGCTTGTTTTTTTATGTATTTATCAGCACAGAGGAAAAGGACAGATCTGACTTAATAACAGAGTACCTTTGTTCTTAAGGTTACTAAACATCAGAAATGCTGGTGATACTCAAAACTTGCAAATAACTAACCCGACATGAATAAGACAGCTAATACAATTCAGATAGAGAAATGGCATTTTATAGCTGATCTGACAATGCATTGCAACATGTTTACAAAGAAGGTGTCATGGAATACTTAGATAGACAGTAGCATTAATATATTAAGGTTTTAAAATGTTTAACAAACCTAAGCTCCATGCAGAAACTATAAAATAAGAAAGAAAAGTAAGATTTCCAAACAGACATTAAAGATACAACCAAAACCATACCCACCAACTTTCTATGCTTCATGCAAAATTTAATACTCAGCTGAGTGAACAGATTTAACACTTTCATCTCAAAAGAAAAGACCTCCTCAGAATCATGCTGCTAAGTATCCAACAACAACCATTTATATAATAAATACATTTAATCACATGACAATACATCACTCCTTTTATTTGTCCATTCAAAATACAGACCCAAAACTATTTCATACTTACTTAAACCTAATAAAATTCATCATTAAATGAATAAATACTTAAGTGTGTTAAAACACAACAAACTTTATCTTAATATTTGAGATAAAAGCACTATATATGTTTGTTAAGATAATTATAAAGGCTGTACTCAGCTTGGGAAGTTTGTCTGTGATTTTTTTAGTTATGGCTTTCAATTTGAACACGATGGTGGTGCTGCAGTAGCGTTGTCACCTCAAAGTAAGACGCTGTTCGGTTCGATTCTCAGCTAGAGCGTCTTCTGCATGGAGACATGCATGAATGGGAGTACCCTCGTTGAAGGTTGTGCATCAGGGCTGGTAACTCGGCACGTAAAAATCAACTACCAATTATTAGCGGACTGGAATTCTGCTGTGGCGACCCCTAACCGGGAAAAGCCGAAAGACACAACAACAACAGAGACATCAGCAGATTCAGTTTATCAATATTAAATACATTCATTCCTTCATTCATTTTTTGCTAAACCATTTAATCTCTTTCAAGATCAAGAGGAGAGCTGGAGCCTCTCCAGTGCTCAGTAAGCACAAGGCAGTGAAACTAATACTAAATAGAATGTCAGTCCACTGCAGGAGGCCCATATATATCTATATCTGTATATATCTATATTTATGTATATCTATATATCTATATGACATTGTGATTTGTAGTGAGAGTAGGGAACAGGTGGAGGAGACCCTGGAGAGGTGGAGATATGTCTAGAGAGAAGAGGAATGAAGGTCAGCAGAGCTAAGACAGAATATATGTGTGTGAATGAGAGGGAGGATAGAGGAATGGTGAGGATGCAGGGAGTAGAGGTGGGGAAGGTGGATAAGTTTAAGTAGTTGGGATCAACAGTTCAGAGTAATGATGAGTGTGGAAGAGAGGAGAAGAAGAGAGTACAGGCAGGATGGAGTGGGTGGAGAAGAGTGTCAGGAGTGATTTGTGACAGACGAGTAACAGTAAGAGTGAAAGGGAAGGTCTACAAGAGGGTAGTGAGGCCAGCTATGTTATATGGGTTGGGGACAGTGGCATTGACAAAAAGGCAGGAGTAAGAGCTTGACGTGGCAGAGTTGAAGATGTTAAGATTTGCACTGGGTGTGACAAGGATGGACAGGATTAGGAATAAGTATATTAGAGGGTCAGCCCAGGTTGGAAGGTCTGGAGACAAAGCCAGAGAGGCAAGATTGCATTGGTTTGGATGTGCTGAGGAGGGATGCAGAGTATATTGGGAAAAGATGCTAAGGATGAAGCTGCCAGGTAACAGGAAAAGAAGGAGGGCTAAGATAAGGTTTATGGATGTGGTAAGAGAGGACATGCAGGTGTTTGGTGTGACAGAGCAAGATGCAGAGGACAGAAAGAAATGGAAACAGTTGATCTGCTGTGGCAACCCCTAATGGGAGCAGCCGAAAGAAGAAGATATATAGATATAGATACTGATGTAGATATAGAAATAGATATAGATATCCCTCACATCTACAGGCAGTTTGGAGGATTTCCAATTTACCACAGGCTTTGGGATTTAAGAGGAAACTGAAACACCCAGTAAAAGCCATGTAGACACAATGAGGGAGAGCAGACTCTACAAAGAAGGCATCCCAGCCAAGAATCAAACTGGAAAACCAGTACTATGCTACTGCAGCAGTATGTTGTTTGGTATTAAAAATTAATGCAATAAAATAAAAATGTTAATAAATAAAACAAAAACTAAAAACATCCCCCCTCCAATCTTGATTAAAAATAATGTCCAGGAAAGATAAAACTATGTCTCAAAGTTGCCTAGTGATTCAAAAAGGTTAACTGAGTCCAGAACACTCAGGTGAAACATGCAAGAAGTTATCATCTTGAGTTTTCCCATCTGATTTTCAGAACAGTTGTATCTCTCATGCTGACCTTATGAATATAGACAGAACATAGGACATGAGAAGATCTTTCAGCTAAACAGGATGGATAGAGCCCAGAACAAAAAAAAAAAAAGAATCTTGTATATAGACTTTGTAGTGGCTAGTGATCAGTTAAACTCCCCATGAAATGTCAAGGCCAAGACCTTGCAGTCAGTAACTGTGCCATGGAACTTTGCAACAGCTGCAACTATATCAGTTCCCCATCTACAAACCTAAGGTAGAGGGTGCAGTAATAGTCTACACAAGAAGATATCAGTGCATGAATTACTGTCACAGTTCTACTTCTCAAACATTACATGAACAGCTAATATACTGCCTTGCACTTTCTTTATGGTCCCACTTCTGATACCACGCATTTTCTGAATGCCAGATGCTCTATATATCTTGATTTTTCTTTGCACATTCATATACCTAAGTGTGACTCATGAATTATTTCAAGTACTTGCCATCTTAATTAAATTGTTACTATTATTTTGTCAATCTTGAACATTAGTCTATTGGCACAACGTATCTGTTCTTTAAAAAAAAAATAACACTGACTTAATTTCTGTACTGATGACTTTTTCTCAGGCTAGCATTTAACTGAGCATTGTTCAGTAACATAATTTCTAAGTCAGTATAACTGCACCTCAGAATTGTTTTTACTTCTTTTGTAATTGGTGGCTATGGACGTTTCTTGTTCTTCTCTTAGCAACTCTTAATACTTTAATATAAATATGCTCTGCTGTGCTCACCACATCTGCTATTTTAGTTCCTTGCCTGCCCTGTATTTCAGTTGTAGATCATACAGCTACTAAAAATAAGTAATACTCTTTACAATCCCTAGCATACCTTATTAAAAGACTTTTTGAATATATCTTACAAGTGTTAATGGTCTGTTTCCACCTAAAATTCTTTAACATAGATATAAGAATCAAACTTCTCACATGCATACACTGTTGCTATCAGTTCCTTTGTATCTGGGTGTATCTTCTCCATGCATCTGTTAATGATTTTGACTCATAAGCTTTTAAAGGTATAGTTATCTCACACATAACAGATGCAAGCTTTGTAAGATACTAAATAATTTTGAGAAACATATGTAATGCCTGCCTTTATTTGCCATTTTATGTATCAGGTTCAGTCCCTTTGATGTTAAAACATGACCCATCATAACTCTCAACCTCTTAGCACAGGAAATCTGGATGAAGTCAAAAATAATGGGGGACAAAGGCCCAAAAATTCAAACAAATTTTAAATATTGCTCTGATAATCTTAGAAATCTGCTAGAATAAAAGGTTTTGTGTTACCATGAATTTTCTGAAGGATATGAAATCTAAACCTCAAATAGCTAATATTTTTGGTGAATTCATTCCTCGCTGATTTGCCAAAAAAACTTACATTTTATGAGAAACAGACCAAAAAATATGAAACAAAAATCTAGGCAGTCTGTGAAAAGCTGGACAGTTAAGAAGAATGTGACCTATGTATTTTAGACTGGTCACTATTATTTCATATTTGCTCTTAGTTAACTGTCTTAATCTATTCAGCAACTGTATCAATTACTCATGTCATGCTTTACTTCTATCTGACCCCCCCACACACACAAACACACGCACAAATAGATCATCAGTTTTGTTTACATCAGCCTTCACATCTTTAAATGCATATGCAACAGCTCTTTGGAATTCCTCTGTTCTGAATAAACACAAAACATATGCTTAAAGTATCTGCACCTTCCAAATGCTATATTAAATATATACAATTTGGAGCTTCCTTCGTCTGCCTTACAGGTTCATAGGTGTGTACTAGGCTAACAACCACAAGAGTCTTTTTAAGCTTAGCCATGCATCCCAGATCTCTGACAAGTTCTGGTACACTAGATAATGTAAGCAGGGGCTTGAGAGATGATATTTTTACAACAAGGTGCCTGGGAGATGAACCATTATAGAATGCCCATGTCCATTTGAGACAAAGATACTAAACCAGGGATGAATTTCCTGTTCCCCATCCAGTTGTCCAAGTTATACTATAATTGGGTTAGGGAGGAATTCTGATTCACATAGATGGGGAGCCTGTTCCAGAGAAGGGGCAGTCTCTGGGATACCCACCTGTCTCTCCAGCTTGTACTATTTATATCACAGGCATTGTTTAGGCCTTTAATTCTGGTGCTGTTTCTTCTGCAGATATGCAGGAGGCCCATCCAGATGTGGTCATAACAAAGGGGGCACTGTGCTTAATGATAGGTCTGATGTATGCCAAACACAGTGGAACAATGAACTCCTTGGACCTAGATACCATACCTTTGTTTCTAAGTTACGCAGCATAGAATGATTTTCTCACAGCTGTATACATTTGATGGTCAAGGACTAGATTACTGTCTATGTCTGTCTCAAGGTCCATGACTACTGGGTCAACTCTTAGGGGTGTGTTGTCAATATAATAGTTACCAGGGGTGGATGACTTCCTGAAGGATACTATTATGCATTTCTTGACATTTGGTTCTAGTCCATGGCTCTGACACCAGTTATTTGTCTGTGTCAGCCCTTCCTGAAGAAAATTTGTGTTGGTGGGGGATTCAATGACTGCTCCTAATTTGCAATCATCTCACATTTTGTGAGATAGCTGCCAGAAACCATGGTACTCGGCATCTAGTACTGAGATTTGGCATTCTTCAGAACACAGCTTCAACTGTAAGTGATAGATAATGTTCCCTTTTAGTCAATACATTTATATTTTTCAGATAAATAAAATGTAAATATTAGCTTGCCTCATACCAATAACAATATTATTCACCCATTCATCTGTCTCTAATTAATTATTAATGACATCTAAGTTTAACATTTACTTCAATGCTTGAGAGCAACCAATACCTTGCTATAGGACTGTCTTACTGGTATTGCATTTTTATGTGATATTATTCTGGCAAATTTAAGCTTCTAAAAAAATAGCATACAGATATAGGATATCATGACTCTGCACTGGGTATAAAATTTCTCTGATTCTATATACAGATTTTTTTGGTTTTATGCTATGAATTTGTTGTACCATTCTGAAATGTTCACAAGTCAAATGAATCAATATATTAGGGGAATGCACTGCTTTAACAGCTATGATTTGAAAAAGAATAGTGTACTTTTTATTATTATATTTTCATGTCAGCACTTTTGACCTAATGGTGTAACTGGGTGGCCTGAATATGTGAAGACTGTACACAAAACACTCTGTTCAGGACACTTGCATCTCAGTACTTTAAAGTTGCCTAGCTACACAATATTAATTCTGCATTCTGTCCATTAATTCTCAGCATTACGTACCAGCAATCTGCTCAGTTCAGTTACAGAAGATTAATGTATAGTGAAAGGTGGACAGTCATTGATGAGGTTCAAAGAAGCTAAATGACTATGGGCCTAATGTCATGTTTTTTTTTTTTTGCAGTCATAAAAAAGCCTAACATATAAGGTAACAATCTTGTTTATCACTAAAATGGAGGATAGAGAAAGGCATTGCATTATGACCTGAATGAAGTAGCTGTTTGACATGCCTGGGTAGGTTCATAGACAGTAATTTGGCATAGGGTACAGGAGGTCATTGATGATCCTACTGCCATTTTCCAGTGTTCCAAGAGCATTGTCTGGTTAAATGATTTGCAAAGGGTAATACAGCAAGCAAATTGAGGCTAAGCAATCAAACCATGAACTGCAGGAAGCACCTTTGTTACCATCTTATAGTCTTAATCCTTTGCAATAACTGCCAGACATTAAAGCAGATTGAGGGTGGTGGAGTCAGACTCTGGCTTGCTGGACAGTCTGTATCTAGTAGAACATAGTCTTAAATCTCTGGATCATAAATAATGACCTCCTCCTAAACCGTGTGGAGTCACTATTACTTGAAGTGTTTTTTTAAATGACACAGTAAATAGCCTTAGTACATTAAAGGGAATCATGGAGGCTGTGGCATTCTTCGTCATGCCACAGGCATTGCGATTTAACATTTGCCACTCATCCCCTGCTTACAAAGCTACACTTAATCTGCTGCTGTGCTGCACAAGTAAACACACCATTTATGTCACTGTGTATCTATAGCAGGATACACATGAAGTGTGTGCACAGCTTACTTAATAAATCACTCAGTCAAGTACTCCTAACAAACAAATCTCTGGATGGCCACCAGGTACTCTGCCTATCACAGTAAGGCCTACACTACACAGCTAAGTAATGCAGTAATTTATTCAAATTGCATTACAGTGGAATGGCTGATGGTGATTTTTTTTCCATGTATCAAAAGTCTCCTCAAAACTACGAAGCATTGCCATTACCGATGGAAACTATAAAGTTGTTAAAAATTATAACAATAATCAATTAAATATCATTTTAATTACTGTTTCTAGATCTTATTTGGTGAGGGGGGGCAATGCCAAAATGGACATCAGCTTGTTGTTGGTTTCTGTCCTTCTAACTCCTACTCCCTTCTAGAGCAAACTGCTTAACTTTTGAACTGGGGTTACCAATCTGGGACCATGGTTGGTGGAAAACTATCTATCTATCTTTGATTGCAAAAGAGGAATGAAAGCATTAGAACACAGTACAAACTGCTCCTAGCAATGAGGATTTTCTGATGATGTATGATTCCTAAGATAGGCGGGCATTTGATGACATAAGCAGATACACATGTACATTTGTGCACATGAGTGTTGACTATTTGGTGCACCTCTTATAACACAAACACACACCCATACACACACAAGTTTGACACTAGTACTGCTCTTCAGCCTCTGCTAGAGAACAGCATAGTGTTGGAAAAGCAACCCATACCCTTCTCTTAAATAGATGACTTTACCACTGATCACACAAACCCACCTCCAGCTAGCAATCTGTCTATGTCATGATAGTAACTGATTCCAGGTCACCAGCTTCACAGGGGGTACCCTGTCCCTGTGCCTGTGGACTGGCTACTGTGTGCCATTCTTAAGACATTACCAGATAATAATATAGAAAGAGGAGACGTAACTCATTAAATATAAAAAATAGGCTCTTACATTTTTATTGCAGCAAATTAACATTGCCAAATGTGGACAACTTTGCATAAGGCAAAGTAGAAAAAAATAGTCACATTATAAAAGCTTTCAGACACCCAACTTCAAAAGTGCAAGTTAGTAGTTTTACAAAAAGGAAAGAAATAGTGTACAAGATGACAACTTGAAATGGGCAAGGGAAGTTTGAAGAGGTAAAAGCAATAAAGTCTGTGATTAAGGGAATAAAGAACATGCCTTTACTTAAAAGTTAATACTACACTGTTTCTTGGTCATTTGTTGCATATGAAAAATGTATATTCATACCTGTGGTTTGTACAAATGCAATAGTTAATGTATAATTAATAACTTTAAGTATGAATAGTTAATTTAGGTCTAGAACACCTCAAGCATCCATAAGAATTTAATAAGCACCCATTTTTTCTGTATAACCATCATCTAAAACCCTGTTGCTTGGTATTTGTTTATACAGTTTGTAACAAATGAAGTTTAAAGACATGTATCATTAATATTCTGATTATACTGAATAAAAATCTTCCATCATGCTTTCTTTCTTTCTTTCTTGGTTTGTGTTCTGCAAGATTTTTTCTGTGTATAGAATACATTACCATAATTACAAATAGCTTCTCAAAAAAGCATGCCTAGTATTAAGTTAGCTTTTATATTCACAATGTCTGAAACCATCAGAAATGAAAGGCTCTGACACATGCTTCAGTCATCAGAAGTGAATGCCTTTCTTTACTTAGCTGTTTCCTTTGTCTCTCTCACTGTAGTATTCTTCACCCGATGGTACACAGTAAAAGACAATCATTTACATCCATACTTGTTACTTGTTGTTTTGGCAGGATATGCTACTTTTGTTTTACAGTATATCAGTATGACTGATTTTTAAAAAATTAGTTATTTTGTGAGTGCTCAAGTATTTACTTTCATGTGTTTGAGTCAGCTGAGTTTTATGTTACTAATAGGTCATAATGATAATTCATAAACTGTCGTAAATTTATAATGAAAAATGTTAGTCTTAGACTTTTTCCACAAATGTTCTCTGTGCTCCCTTAACATTACTTTGGCACCAGCTTAGGTCAGTGTTCTTGTTGATTTAATACGTAAAGCATTTTTAGTAATGCACACGTAACTCTGACCTTATCGTAGGTCAATGGCCTCTGTAAAATATCTATTACCTTAGTTTCGCTACTTTTAGAATACTACAGAGTTTAACTCTCTCCACTCTGAATGGCACAGAAAAGCTCATGCTGACGTTCAGGATAACATAATGACTGTATTAGTAAGTACATGCCATTTGCACTACACCATTTACCAGAACTAACCTCTGTGAGACTTATTTCATAAAAATATTGTATGCTATGTCACTGTCACTGCTGTTTATGAGCAAATGATTTGTAAAGCTATGGTTTATGAAAAGAAACTGCAGTTCAGTGCATTTGAATATTTATATAGGACAGCTTTGTTAAAATGATAAATGAATAATTTTTAGCAGAGCAAAAAATCGGGTTTATATTATAACAGAGAATGCTTAAAATAGCGAATGCTGTATAACTGACCCAAAAATGTCAAAACGGCAAAATGCCCAACACAAGGAACACCGATTTTTTTTTTCCCAGGGAAAAAGATTGCTGCTCCATTTAAAAAAACAAAAAAAAAAAACAAACCCAAAATAAAGTGGGGGGCTTTGCCCCACCACCCCCCTATGCCCACTTAAATATACCAACTCCAAGATCACACCATAGTGGAGGAAATGTTAAAGTCCCGAAAACAGCCCAGTGATTTTTTTCCCTGGAAAAAAATTGCTGTTCTGTGCTTTCTGGATTTTGTTATTTCGAACAAAAAGGTTCGATTAAACAGCACTCTCAATTTTAAGCATTCATGATTTAACAGGGAACCCAAAAATCAGATAGTGTCATAACCATATTATCTGAAAAGTCACCTTGGATATCAAAAAGAAGTGAAAGCTAACAGTGACAGATATGTAGTTGTGTCTTTCGGCTTTTCCCGGTTAGGGGTCGCCACATCGGAACTCCGGTCCGCTAATGATTGGCAGTAGATTTTTACATGCTGAGTTGCTAGCCCTGACGCACAACCTTCAATGAAGGTATGCCCATTCACGCATGTCTCCAGACAGAAGACGCTCTAGCTTATGTAGTATCATATGAAAGTTTGGGAAGTCCCATACAGAAATCATTACACAGAAAGTGAGCAGTACTCAACTGTTAAACAAAGCAATACTGAACTGCAAGACATTAGTTTTACTTGAAGTCATGCATGGCATAGAGAAGAGCTTTATAGGTCAAACATACACACATACATAATGAGCTTTTTTTTCTAAAAGTCTAATCAGTGCACTAAACCTGCAAGAGTGACAACCACAATTCAAAAGTTACCCTGAGTTAGAGGTGCCAATATATATATATATATATATATATATATATATATATATATGGGATTGGTACTAATCCCCGAAGGAACTTTTCACCGAAGCGCAAACAGCCGGGCATACTTCAGCGAAAGTGCTTTTTACCGAAAAAGCACTTTCGCAGAAGTATGCCTGCAGCTAGAGGGAGTTGTGTGGGAATGACTGTTGCAGAGATCGTACTACGGTGTGGATAAGGGAATATTACCTTTTCCTCACTGTAGTGCGATCTCGGAGTGAGAATATTAAAGTAGGGGGGTGCAGGGGGCACAGTCCCCCACATGAGGGTTGCAGGGGGGGCTTGCCCCCTGCATAAAAGTAGATTTATTGTTTTTTTTTTTTTGTTTGTTTTTTTTTTTAACACACTTTAATGAAAGCGCTTTTTTGGTGAAAGCTCTTTCGATAAAGTGTGTTCGGTGATTTTGTATTCGGACTATTGAACTTTCATTCAGTAGTCCTAGATCCATATAAATATATATATATATATATATATATATATATATATATATATATATATATATATATTTTTTTTTTTATATATTTATTCCAGGCACTGATACCTCCCTTCAAGCTATCTATCACATCATACATGATTAATGTAGTAAAAGTAAAATGGTCCCCACCATGGATAGTGCTGTGACCCAACTGAATTTTTCAAACAAGAATGATAGAAGACATATCTAAGATCCAAAAAGTTACTGGATTTCCATTGCAGAGCCTATGTAACTTTCCTTCTTTCTTTCTTCATTTAGTTAACTGGTTCTTTTACTGGGCAATAGCCATTTTCCAACGAGGCCCAGGGAGAAAAGTTTCCAGAACTTGTATTTCATTTCATACATTGTTTAACAGTTAATATTAAACATTCTGTTGTCACTTGTAGGCATAATTTTAGTTGCTGCAGCTTTCTAAACAAGATCATCTTGGCAGACTGCAGCTGTCTGCATGAAAACCATAGGTACAAGATTCCTAGATGCAAGAATTAAGTTTTATTACAGGAAAATATACACTAAGTGTGCAACTGCTATTTCTCATCATATTTCCTCTTCTCCTTGGTTCAATGATCTCAGAGTTAGTATATATAGGTAGGAAGCATGTGGGGTGCAGCCCACCATATCTGCAGGTGCCTGGGGCTCACACTCTACAAAAATACTTTTAAGATGTAACAGTGCATTGTATGCTTCACAGTTATTTTGTAAGGATGGCACTTCATGTTTCAAAGTTTGGGGACTCATAATATCAAGTCTTCAATTTTTCAGTAGGTTACTATTACTACGACCCTATCACAGAGTAACAGTAATGTGTAGAATTCAGCTATATACATAACATGTCATAACAATTACTGTCAATCTCAGGTCATAGCAATGCAATGATTAAATCAAGTATGTAACGACTATACAGTAATCTGAATTTAACATCCCGTTAATAGCTAAGGCTTGCTTAGTGGCAAGCCATTGAATTGATTAACATTGTATTACACCAACAAAAACAGAAGTGTGCAAAGTAAATTACTGGCATTCTACTTTAGCATGCATAAAATAAGACTGACCATGACTATGGCTTAGGTCATTCCACATGTACACTTCTAATATGATCTAAAGACTTGTCTGATTCAATCACTGAATTTGCTTTTCAAATCTAGAGAGTGAGGCTTATGTACAGAATGGCATCAAAGAATGGCTGCAGAATGATTATGGCCTAAGTTAACTTAACTCAAAAGTTATGACATTTTTCACTTTGTAGATTGCAAATTTTTCTCATGATGCATGCACTGAATTTCTCCATCAAGAAATGCTGAAATATCAGCAGGGTTGTTTCAATAACACCTAAGTTCCTGACTCTTAATTCAGAAAAAAAAAATGTCTTGCATGGCCTCTACTTCAGTGGTCAAATATAGTTATCAGACACCAGCCACAAGTCAAGAAGATTGAATTTATTTCTGGTTAAGCGCTTTCTTTCCTTGGTAGGGAGTTCTTCAGAACAATTAATACAAGAAAAAAACAGCCCTTAAATACCCTTAGTACAAATTAATGATGTCATACAATGAATTGATCAAATGCAGGCAAGGGAGAATTTATACGAATAATAGAATTCTAGGCATGCCTTATCTGCATCTGTGATATGAAGCGCTAGATTCAAATATTCTACATTTATGGGAAAGAATCTGCATACACGGAGATCAAACTACATTTTTAAGTCCTAATTTCTTAATACCCTCTCCAACAGTTAGAGTCCAGCAAGATAGACATAGCTAATCTTTCTTTCTTAGGACCAGGTTAAGTATGCACACATATATGGACAGATGTGACAACTTCTTACAATGGAGAAATGAGATGCAAAAAACACCTAATAGCTAATGATGAACATAGACAAAAAAAAAAAAAAAACATATACAAAGCAAAAAGCAGTACATGGCAAGAAGTTACTTAACTAATATTGTGTGACGCTTACCTCACTACCAGAGCACACCTGTACTTCACTGCCACATGCTTTATTTCACCGTGCACTACCTAACATTCTTTTCAGTTATAAATCCTCTGAGTAGTTTTATGAGATGATAAGGATATGTGAAGCATTTAACAAACTTCAAGACACCTGTAACTGGAAAGTCTCAATGATATAAAAGTAAAACTTCAACACAATGTTTCTAACAGAACCTTAGAAGGAAGATTTGCATAATGAAGTAATCATTTTTATAGAGTAAGTGCACTTTGACCATGTTCCAGCAGTATTATCAAATGAGCACATAGGCAGAAAAAAAGCAAATAAAATAAATTTACCTTCAATGTGAAGGGAAGGTTTAAGTAAATGCTTTCCTCTTTAAGCAAAACTCAGTTGAGAACTTTTACAGCGTTGTCATGAGGCTTCCACAGTGACCGTGAGCTCAGGGTTATACTGTCCCTTTGTACTTTCCTGGAACTAGATTTAAAGACAATGCAGTGAATGCTGCCCTTGTCTGAATATTTGAACAGTGTAATACCATGTAGAAAGTATTCTTTCCAAAGTTCATGGAGGTGGAGTTTGATACTCCATGAGACACTCTCATTACGGAATAACATCATAAGTGATGTAGAAGTAAATAACAAGACAACAAAATGGCAATATTTTTCTAATCTTTTGATTAGTAATTCCAATCATTTGCTTTACTTGTGCAACTCTTCAGACAAGTTCTACTGAGATTTTATGCATATGCTTTATTTACAGATGAAGTATACAAAGTCACAGGGAACACTTGTGCTACTCAGAATGAGGCATATGAAATCAAAATGAATATTTTGTGTTACTCAGAATAACTTTAAGCTTGGCAAAACTGGGTGACATCTGGTAAGATACAGAATGTGGAATGCCTTATTTTGTTACCTTGGAGCCTTTAAAATCCTTTCTACCTCTACAAAGGGTGGATGACATGATGTATTTTCTAAGGGAATAGGGAAAAGCTAATTTACTATGCCCACTGCAACATGGCATTAGTATAGCTGTAAGAAGAATACACTGGCATATGTCACTGTAAATGTGATTTTTGCAGCAAACTTTAGGAATAACCAGACCAAAATGCAGCTCAAGCAGGTAACCAAGCTGAAACCCAACAAATGAAATATCAGCAACAATACAAGAACAGCTCAGGCAACTCCTAAAAGTCTTTTAATAAAAGAAAATAATAATAATAATAATAATAATAATAATAACAATAAAATAGTGCAAGCTTTCACACCATAAGTGTTTCATCAGGCATAATGAATCACTATAATAAAACAAACAATATAAAGTTTATCCTCACAGTCACATGTCACAAATAAAGCAATGAAATTAATGTTTAATCTGCATACATTTTAATACTGGTTTAATTAACACAGCATAGGTTCATGGGTTCATAGATGTGTACTAGGCTAATGGCCCTGGAGCCTTTACAAGCCTAGCCCATAGAAGTGCCCTAGCATTGTGCCACCCGTCATTAGTTCCCAGTGCCTCTATCAAGTAGAGCCACTGGAGTGATCCCAAGGGTGAAATTTCTATTTCCCATCCACTCATCAAGATTTCTCTTGAAGAGGGCCAGTGAGGTGCTCTGCTTGACATGTATGGGAAGTCTATTCCAGAGCATGGGCAGTCTGTGGGTTATGAACCTGTCCCTCCAGCATGTTCTGTTGATTGTGGTAATGAGGTTGAGGTATCTGGAGTGTGTGGTGCGGAGGGATTGGGATTTCTTTAGATGTAGCATTTCTAACAGAGCTGGGTCAGACATGGCTTTGTAAGTCAAGCAGAGATCGCCTTTTAGTAGACGATATGAGACAGAGTATAGCTGGAGTTTTTTGAGTCTGTCCATGTACGACATGTTTAAGGCCTAGGATCCTCTTCGTGAGGTACTTTTGTGGCCTTTCCCACTGTTGCATGTATCTACTGGGGTACATGTCAAATGGGGCATTATACTCGATGATTGACCTAATGAGGGAAGAGTAGAGAGAGAAGATGACCTCTTTCTTGCTGGATGCAAAACCCTTGATTATGAGATGTGCCACATACAAGGACTTTCTGACCACAGTGGCAATGTGGTGGTCGAAGGAGAAGTTGTTGTCAACCTGTGTCCCCAGATCTCTTATAACGCCTTCAGTGTTCAGTGGGCTCCCATCAATGTGATAATTAGTGGGAACTGAGTTTTTCCCAAAGGGGATGATGGCATTAAGCTTAAGGCCATGGTTTGGACACCAGTCATTGGTCTCAGTGAGGCCTTTCTGTAGGATGTCTACATCACTTGGGGAGTTAATAATGGCTCCCAGCTTGCAGTTGTCTGAGAACTTGGCCAGCCAGAGTCCCTCCATGTTGGCCTGGACTTCTGAGAATTAGATGCCAAACAGGAGAGGACCCAGGACCGATCCCTGTGGGACTCCACTCGTGACTGGTTGGCAGTCTGATTTGAAGTCCGCTACTTTCACACTGTGGGTTCTGTCTGTGAGCCAGTTTGCAACCCACTTAGTGATATAGGCGTTGATGCCTAGTTTGGTGAGTTTATCAATAATTCCTGAGTGGGGAATGGAATCAAAGGCCTTGGCCAGATTGAGGTAGGCTGTATGAACTGCCATGCACTCATCCACAGCTCTGGTGACTGACTCAAAGAAGTCAACCAGGTTGAGCAGGCATGATCTACCTTTCACAAAATCAAATTGCGTTGGATCTAGAGTCTGGGATTCCCAATATCCTTGTTAATTAAGTCCATGATGATGCGCTCCATAGTCTTACATATCAGAATCGTCAGGCTAACGGGGCGATACTTCCCAGGGTCTGTAGTCGCTCCCCCTTTATGGAGATGAATGACTGTAGCAGTGCGCCATTTGGTGGGGACAAAGCCTGAGGTGAAGCTGTGATTGAACAGGGCACAAAGATGTGGTGCCATTTCAAATTGTAGTTCATGTAGAACACATCCAGGGATATTGTTGGGTCCGATGGATGCTGTATTCTTGGCCTTGGACAATGCAGCTTTAAGCTGTGCTGCAGTAGTGCTAGGTGCCTGGCATTCCTCCGGTATTGTGATTGGTCCTTTACAGGAGGAGAGAGGAGTAAAGTTGGCACTGAATCTGTTGAACAGTATGTTGGCAATATTCTTGGCCTTAGACAATGCAGCTTTAAGCTGTGCTGCAGTAGTGCTGGGTGCCTGGCATTCCTCCAGTATTGTGATTGGTCCTTTACAGGGGGAGAGAGGGGTAAAACTGGCACTGAATCTGTTGGCCAGTATGTTGGCAATATCTGTTGGCTCAGTACAGGCAGTACCATTGTGCAGTAACTCAGAGCAAACCTGGGTATTGCCATGGAGATTTTTGATAAAACTTTAGAAGGCTTTGTGGTTGTTTTTAGTGTCTGCTGCAATTCAATCATAGCTGGCTTTAGAGGTTTTGATGAGGGATCTCAACTTTTTGTTGAGACTAATAAGGGAGTTTTTCCAGTCTTGGGATTTCACCTTTTTCTGAAACAGTTTGTTCTTTCTGTTGTAGAGTTTATTAATGGCAGGGGACCACCAGATTGGATTCCTTTGTTTGGAGGAGAGCATCTTGCTTCTGTTGGGTATGGCTAGTTCCATGCATTTGTGTACATGTTTGTACAGTGCATTGGTGTATGATTCGGCAGGTATGCACCTATTTTCCATTGACATGGGTGCTGTGAAGTTAGCCACCTCTGATTTTAGGAACACAAAGTCAGCTTTGGAGAAGTTTTTCATGGTGGTTACCTTTGCGGGGGGGGATGTGTATTTCCATGGTGATTAGTTTCTGGTTGGACCTAACCAGGGAGGAATTGACTATTGGTGTAGAGCAACAGTTATCCATGTTAGTAATAATCAGGTCAAGGATGTTGCTTCCTCTAGTGGGGGTAAGAATGAGCTGGTCCAAGGCATTGGAACTGATGAATTCTAGGAAGCATTGGGCCAGTGAATTAGTGCATGAGTAGTTTTCCCAGTTATGGATGGCTAGTTGAAGTCACCTAGTATGAGAGTGTTGGGTTGGACCCTAATAGATTCCAGGGTGCTTAGGAATATGGAGTGAGAGTCTTGGCACATGGTTGGGGACCTATAGCAGGCTACAACCTGACTCGCCAACTTACCCAATGTTAGTTGTACCTGAAGTATCTCAGATGAGTTATGCTGGGCTACTAGTCTGGAGGTATGCATATCCTTTATGAATATTGAGACACCACCACCTTTGGAGCTTTGGTCCATGTTCTGGGGACAAAAGGTGTGCAATGAGCTATAGCCTGGTAGCGCAGGGGTGCTTTCTGCTGCTTTAAACCTGGTCTCTGTTACAGCATAGATGTCAATGTTCTCCATTTTGAGGACTGCTTCAAGCAAGTGCATCTTCAGATTTAGACTTCTAGCATTAAGCAGCATGACCCTCAGATTGCATTTATTTATATTTGTTATGGTGGTAATTTGGTCTTTGGAACATCACCTAAAAAAGGCACTATAGGGACAGCAAGAGACTTAGCCAGTATCCGGAAACCCAGAGGTGACGGATGCTGGCCATCTCTGGCAAAGCATCAAGGTCTGTCAATCATGTCATCCCAAGCAGACAGATACTGGATCCCTTTAGAATGACACCAGAAACTTAGCCAATTGTTGAAGCCAATAATTTTCTGCTTCTACTGCAGTATCATTCTGGGCGATGGTAGGATGCTGCTCAGGGTTAGGGTCATATCTGCCTGGGCCACATAATCCAAGAGCTCCTCCATATCTCTTTTCACATAGTCCAGGGAGATGCGTCTCAGGTCATTCACACCCATATGGACAGTGACAGAGACATACTTGTAGTTGTTGTGGAGTGACCTGAGTGCGTGTGTTATATGTCGGATTCTGGCACCTGATAGACAGCTGACTGTTACCTTCTCCTTATTTAACCTAGTGAGTGGGACATCAGTGTGCCTCACTATTGAGTCACCTATGTTTAGTGTATTGGGCAAGCTGTTTTGCCTTAGGGGCTTAGGTTGAGGGGCACACTGTGCAGGTGAGCTATGTGCCATGTGGTTTGTGCTGTGTTCTGGTGGTCAAGTGCGTTTCTGCCTTGGAGGACTCTGTTGTTTGGGTAGATTTCTACTGAGAACCTCCGGGAAGGTGGGTGTGTGGTTTGTGGTTTTATGTGAGAGCTGTGATAGTGGGTGTTGTGGAGGGCTATGTGTTGCATGTGGTGTGGTGCAGGTGTTGACCTTCTTCTCTTGACCAGCTATTCCGGTCTTGGCTTGAGAGTGTATGGCTTCCAGTTTGGATATATAAGCATCATTCGGATCCAGGTAAATCTCTGCCCTAAATCTAGAAATCCACTTGCATTCTTCATTTTTAGTCTGGGTCTTAATGTCACTATCTCTAGCATTATGTTGCATCACCTGTAAAACAGCAACTTTCAAAATATGTTCATCACCTTCTTTCATAATGTGTTTACATAACACATTTGAATCCTTCTTTCTTCTATCATCTGATAAATGCTAACAAATTTGTTCCTTGAATTTTCTATTGTTTTGCCTATATAAAAGGGAGGATAAACTTCACACAGACCAATATAAACCACATTCATGCTATCGCAGTCAAGAAAAACAGAAATGAGAAATTCTGTCCCCGATAATGCATGTTTAAAACTATTTTTTTTCTTATAAATATGGTTACAAAAAATAAATTTATAACAGGGGCATGTACTTTTTTTTGGATTAGGTCTGATAGCCATTATATTTCAATACTCCTTGTAACAACACATCATCTGTTTCAAATATTTTTGTTTTTCAAAATGAAAATAAGGTCACTCTGGAATCTTATTGTTTATTGCTTGAACACTAGGCAATATGTGTCAGTGCATTCCTATTACATGCTGTATTCTGCCAGTCATCTGGTTACAGATTAAAATATATCTAATCTGAACATCACTTTCTGTATCCTGTGACTGTCATAAACATTATCAGAAAAAATTAACAATCTCCTTCCTCCCATTTCCATCCCCCTTGCATAATTTATCTCTTGGGAATGGTAAAATCTATGTAAAAATCACTTCCCATATTGTCTAACTGTTTGAATGGAAACACTTTATCTTGTTTGTTTTATTATTTTGATTCATTATACCTGATGAAGCACTTACGGTGTGACAGCTTGAAAACTTTAGGAATAATGCAGTCTGCATTAGAGTCAAGGTTTGGAACCACATATGACTCATGCACCACGTTTATAATTTATAAGGAAGTTAGTATATATTTTTAAGAGAAGATATAAATACCCGGAATGTCCCATCACATACATTTTATTTTAAAATCTGTGAGGACCATACTTGCTATATTACATTCAAACTAAGGGCATAACATGCCTCGGACAATACTGCCTAAGATCAGTACTGTTTCTGTGATCAGTGCCTAGCCCAACATCTATGACTCTACAAGTAGCTTCAGAGCTAAAGAGATGGATTTAAGGCAGCTCTGACATACTTATATTGTTATATAGTTTATTTGCTTACTTATTTCATTTTAACCAGATTGTTCCTAAGAGCCATTGTTTTTTTTTTCTGTAGAGACCTAATCAAACATGCTTTTAATTAAATTTATATTAGAAATACACTTCATTCATTCTAACCTAAGCACATAGGAACAATATTATGCAAATAATCACAGGGACCCTAAAAGGCCTAGCAATGTACATCTTTAAGGAAGCACCCTTTAAAGTTCTTACCATACTTTATTAGTACTTAATAAAGCCCATCACCTTAAATCAAGCAGGGCTATACTTGATAACCCTGGTCTAAATTTGTCTCTATCCATCCAATCATCAAGGGAAGCCTTAAAGGCAGACAAAGAAGAACTTTGCTTGACACACAGTGGCGACTTATTCCATACTTTAGGAATACGTTGAGTTGGGAACCTATCCCATAAGTGAGTATTGTTTATTTGCTTGTGTAGATTTAAGTCCCTACTACAGGTATTTGTAGAACCATTGACTTTGCAAAGAAATAGGAGGTCAAGTAAGACTTGGACATTCATTTCTCGAAATGTGAGACTGATGAGTACAAGAAGAGTTGTGTTAATCTGTTGGGTTAGTTGGAGGATTTAAGGCCTTTCATTTGATTTGTTTATTTATTTTTTAGTTAAAAAAACATTGTGCCTTCAGAGGAGTGATATGCTTGCATTTGTACATAATAAGGGAGGCAATGAATTTGATGATGTGTCTAGTAAGGGAAAAGTACAGTTGTAAGAAGACATCTTCAGTGCTTGAAGATGTTCCCCTGGAAAATAACTAGGCCAGATAAATGAATTTCCTGGCTATGATGGAAAAACATGATGATCAAATAACAGAAAGCTGCCCATGTAAGTAACCAGGTCTCGTATTTATTTATTTATTTTATTTATTAGGAACTATTATTAGGGGTGGGGTCAAGTTTAGAAGTTTACATTATGTTTGTCTAATTTTCAATATTACCAGTTTGGGAGACAGTGTCAAAAACTTTTTTCAGGTCAAGATAAACAGCATGCACAGAGTGACCACTGTCCACAACCTCTATAACATTTTCAAAGTTCCTCTATGATATGTTTCATGGCTTTGCGTATGAGGCAGGTAAGGCAGATGGGTCTGTAATTACCTAGGTCTACAGATTGCCATTCTTATGTAGATGAATCACAGTGGCTTTTCTACTAGAATCAGGGACAAACCCTGTGGAGAGGCTGAAACTGAACAGCTTAAGTAGAGCTTTGTATAGTGCATACTTGGCACTGGTGAGAATGCAGCATGGTATATTACCTGGTCTATAAACATTATTATCACTCTTTGTCAGGGATTTTAAAACTTATTCAGATGTGATTTTAGGGAAAACTAACTTTTCTGGCATAGTGGATGCAATACTGCAGGAAGTTGAGGTAAAGTTAGCACTACATTTGTCTGCTAATTTATTAGCTATATCCTTGGGTCATTCCAGAGGATCCAGTATTTGTCAGCCTAGGACAACAGGATCATCAGGCCATGCTGCTTTGCCAGAGGTGGTCTGCACCTTTCGCAGCTAGGCTTTCAAATACTGGCAAAGGCATTAGACACCTCCATAGTACCTTTTTAGGCAGTGTCAAACCAACAGACCTACCAATGTACCAACTTCTTCTAATGCCAAGCTGAAGGCACTACTACTCTAGAAATCTTAACAAGAAACTTCACTGCCTGGAAGCTTGCTTTGCCCTGGTGAATGCTGATGTCTGTGCAGTTACAGAGACGAGGTTCAAGGTTGTAGAAAGCACCCCGGCATTGCAAGGTTACAATGCCTATCACACATTCAGACCCCCCTCTGAAAAGGAAAAAAATGAAAGGAGGAGGTGTTTTCATTTACATAAAAAAAAATCACACCACAAGACTGGTCAAGCAAGATAACTCGTTTGAGCTATTCCATGTTCAGCTGACCATAGGCAAAATCCTCTACCATATCATCGTAGCTACAAGTCCCCAACCATAAACTAAGAAAAACACTCCACATACTTGAAATTAGTAGAATCGCTTACCATTCAGACCAACATGCTACCCATGGGCAATTTTAACTACCCCTCCATAAACTAGGAAACATAAGTGAAAACTAACATGCAGGATCAAAAATTCCTGGAGATTGTCAATGCAAATGCTCTGGAACAGATGGTCTGCAGTCTCAATAAGGGCTCAAATATCCTTGACATACTACCCACAAATACAGGGCAGCATTGCACCCCCCCCCCCCCCAGGTAATGTCCTTATTGGTAAGCTCGGATCATAAATTGGTCTTTTTGAAATAAATGTAATGGCAGAACCCCCATCAATCCCTAAAACCCTAAACAATTTTTCCAAGACAAATTACTTCTATTAAGTGATAGCATAGGTAATTTCAAAGCTCCCGCTAACCCCCAAAACATGAAAGCCTATGCAGAAGTGTACATGAATGACCTGTATAACCACTTAAACAACTGCATAGAAATGGCAGTACCTGACTGAACTAAACCCAGGTCTAGCTGGAAAAACAAGTAACCCTGGTGGACCCCTGGCATAAATAGATTATACAACAGAAGGAAGAAATTCCTGTCTAGATGCAAGTGGGAGGATGCACAAAGGAGAAAAAAATCCCTCATTAGTCTCAACAGGCAAATCAGTGAACTAGTTAAGTCCTCAAAAGCTTAATACAAGACTAAAATAGCCTCCCAAGCAAAGGATAACCACAAAGCATTTTTTAGATAATGTCCGAAATCTTAAGGGAAACAATGAACAATGTGTTGAGTTAGTGGTAGATGGCACTACCTACTCTCAACCAGAAGAAATAGCAAATCTGCTGATCAATAAGCTGAGCTCAGATCTCACTCACTCATCACCTTCAGTCACTCCCCATGAAATAACCTCTACTATTCTTTTGCCTGTTATCAAAAAAGAACAGGTCATCACTGTGCTCTCTACAGCTAGAAACATGGCATCAATGGGCCCTGACAAAATCCCAGGCTGCCTATTAAGTAGCTTGAAACACAACCTAGTGGACCCACTCAGATCTCTGTTTAACCACAGTCTCCAAACAGGCTTTGTCCCAGTAGACTAGAGGACAGCAACAGTCATCCCTTTGCACAGAGAGACCGACAATGTACCCAGAAAACTACTGACCCATAAGTCTGACTAGTCTCATATGCAAGTAAATATCCAGATTTTTGCCTCACATTTGTGGTCTGTTCCTCATAAAATTTCTGATTTTCTGGCAAATTATTGCAGATTGAATTCACTAAATAATGACATACATTTGAGTTTTAGACTTCATATCCTCCAGAGAATTCATACTAAAACAAATCCTGCTATTCTAGCATCTTTCTAACTTTTTATTTAAAATCTGTCCCTATTTTTGGACCTTTGTCCCAGCATTATACTGGCTTTGTCCAGATTTCTTGCTCTAAGAGGTACATATGCAAGGCTACAAAAAGAATAATCTTGGACCTGACTAACAACAACATCTCCAGACTCTAGACCCAGCACATTTTAGCTTCATCAAGGATAGGTCCTACTTGCCCAATCTGATGGACTTCTTTGAGAAGGCCACCAAGGCCATGGGTGAGGGTAAGACAATGTATACCACCTACCTTGACCTGGCTGAGGCATTTGACACAATGCCCCATTTGGGTAATATAGATAAACTCAACATTTTTTGGGCATAAACCTCTACATCACTGCACAGATAGCAAAATGACTCATGGATAGGACACATGTTACTAGAGCAGGGGAATCCACAACCAGCAAGAGCCAGTCACCAGTGGAGTACCACAGGGCTCAGTGCTGGGCCCCCTCCTTTTTGGAATATACTTCTCAAATGTCAAGGCAAATGTAGATGGCCTATGGTTGACCAAGTCTGCTGATGACCGCAAGTTGGGGGCAATCACTGACTTCCCAAATGATGCTGATATCCTACACAAAGGACTGACACAGACTAATGATTAGTGTCAGAGCCATTACCTCAAACTAAATGCAATGAAATGCATAATAATACCCCTTCAGAAATCAAATACCCCCACAAGATACAACATTGATAGCACCCCCTAAGAGTAGACCCAGTTGTGAGAGATTTGAGTACTTAGATAGATTGTAATCAGAATGTTGACCATCATGTGTACTTGGTGGTTTGGAAATTCTTCTATGTCTCTCAGCTTATACGTAAGTGCAAGGCATCTAGATCTAAGGATGTCATAATACCAATATACTCAGCCCTCATCCAAGCAATAATCGAGTACAATGTACCCTTTGCATGTACGTGCCAGGCACCTGCAACAGTTGGAGTATCCCCAGAGGCTTCTCATCAAAAAAAATACAAGGTATAACAAACATGTCATATGCAGACCAATTAAAAGCCCTATCACTGTGTTCATTTTCCTGCCAATTACTGAGGGGTGATTTATGCCTGATCTCAAGGCAGTCTCTGACCCAGCCCTGATGGAAATGTTGCATATTTGCAAACCTAAACAAATAAAAAGAAGAAACAAGCTAGTGTAAAAACCCAGACCACACTACAAAACTCCTCCAGACATTTAAATTATACCTTGTCTGGAGGAGTTTTGTGGTGTGGACAAGTCTGCTGTGTTTTTATAGATATTTGCAAAACTAACTGCATGAGGGTTACCCACTCCAAGGATCTAAACCTGATCTTTGACAAGAATAGATCATGCTGGAGAGACATATATGTGTCCCAGAGACTGCCCCACCTCTGAAATAGGCTTCCTTCTCACATGAAGCACAGTCCTTTCCTGACAATCTTCAAGCTCAGTCTGGACCAATGGATGGGAGATCTCAAATTTACTCCTGGGGTAGTACCCATATTCCTTACGGACAGAAGCAGTCTGCAAAAATTGTCAAAACCACCCTTGCTGACCCTTGTTATCTTTCCCTAGGGATAGAAAATTAGGAAAATTCTAGATAAAACCGATTAGGCTTGTAAGGGCTCTTGAGCCATTAGCCTAGAAATCTTCTATGAACTTATGAACCTATGGAATGTGTGATGTTATTAAGGATGAGCTCAATGCATTTATCGAACATTATTTCTTAATTTCCTGATATAACTGAAAAACGATTTGCAGTTTCCTTTAGTATCTATAATGATCTGAAGTTCATATTCTTCTTAACATTTTCTAATAATCGGATCTATTGTACGGTGCAGTGGTGCAGCAGTTAGCATTGTCTTCTCGCAGCAGGAGGTTCTCCAGTTTGATTCTCAGCTGGGGTGACTTCTATGTCGAGTCTGTATGTCTTCCTTACATTTGCATAGGTTTCCTTCAGGTGCTCCAGTTTTCTCCCAAATTCCATAGATATCTGTCTGAAGCATTTCTCCCCAGGCTTCCTCTGAAAATGGACTCTGTCCCGGTCGGTCTTTCCTGGTAAACAAATGTTAAATAAATAAAAATAAATAATAGTGCTCTTAAGTTCCTTACTGGCATGTTTCATTGTGATCTTGATGTAGAGGGATGGGGATTTCTTGAAACTTTTCATTATTTTCCATCTTTTGTGATACAGCTTATTAACACTGTAGTTCCACCAAAATCATGGAGATACTTAAGATGGAATCCAACAACCTGGACACCTTTTTGGAGCCCTTGATGAACTAGGGATGAAGTTTAGCAACAAACTTCAGAAACCAACTCAATGGGGTGCCAAAGACAACAATAAAATTGAGGAAAAATCAGAATGGTAAGTCCCTGTGTGCCAGGGAATAAAAATCCTGGCTAGCTTTGGTTGCAACACTCCTAAGAAAAATTCAAGTTTTCTAAGCTTATAATTTGCCTCCAATGTATAACAAGTCAAACATTGTCAAAATCAATATAGTGTCTTATGATCAATAAATTCGATTGAAAAAATTCAGTGGAACGTTCCTTAATAAAGACACTGGACGCTGTAGTCTCAAAGCTGGTTTAATGCAGATGAGCACTGAATTACAGTGTTGTAAAAAACATTCAAGTTCAGTTCAAAATATTTCTTACAAAGTAACAACTAGGAGTGTGCATGTGTGGGGAGAGTGTTTAAACTAGCGTAAAACATTGGTCACAAAAGCTCAAATGAGCCAATGATTCTCTCCCTTACCACGTACGAAGTGAAAGCCATCTAGTGTGCCAAATTTAACTACAGTCCAGAGTCTCAAGTTGATTTTAAAATTTTCAGTAGCAAACAATCATCATTCTACTACGTAGTAATCTTTAATAATAACCAATAACAGTAGTCAACAAAATACCAATCTTATGTATATCTAGATTTCCAAACCATTGGAAATTAAGCTGCCTTGTCTCCAAAACTAAATAATTTCATAAATGGAGGAGCTTCAAACAATTAAAAGAATACCACAATTAAAGAGAAAATAAAGGAACAAAAATAAAATGTAAGGTCTTAATCCGTAGTTTGTCCTAACAGCACTTTCTGTAATAACTTCTTCAGATCTGCCTAAATTGAAGCTCTAAAGCTGAAAAACTTATAAAAGTAAAATAAAGGATGAGCTGGTTGGGTCTGGGGACTTTAATTTATATGCCCTTGTCGTATTCATGGTTTAATAGTCTGGTATCTAAATGTCTCGCTAACCATTTAATGACTAAGGGTTTTAAGGGCTGCAGTCCAACAGTCCAACATGCCATCCTGGGTAGCACAATCCCAAGGAGTCCAGTGAGTAAATGGAGGAGCTTCAAAGAGTTGAAAGAGTACCACCGTGAAAGAGAAATACAGAGCAAAACAAATAGCAGCAACCACCACTTGGATTCCTTGTTTTATTCCAATAAAAAAGCAATAAGTAGCAGCAAAATACACAAAACATAAGCGCTTTCAGGCTGTGCCCTTCTTCAGATAAAAATGTTATATGACACTATTATTTAAAAATAGTAGCAACCAATCATGTCTTAGTATAAAACCCGCCTTTTCTTGAGTGCGGGTTTTAAAGGGACTACTTCATTTAATCCTGGATACCTATGTGCTGTCAATTCCACTATCCATCTAGTTTCTTCCAGCTCTGCATCATTCACTATGTCCCCACCTCTATGCCCCTTCCTTGTATTCCAGATAGCCTTAAACTTAAAATAATGACCTTCATTATCAGAAACATGCCTAGCTAGGTCATTATGCTCATTCCATGTTCTTATAGCAGACAGGTGATTTAGAATCCTGACCTTAAATTTACAGTTAGTCTTGCCCACATAGTAGCATGTGCATAGTTGACATTGTCGTAAGGTATACCAAATTGTGAGTGTTACAGTTCGCTTTTGCCCCAAAATAATATTCCCTGCCGGTGGCTGGATGTATGAAAATGTTGTTCTTATCTATGCTATTACACGCTTTACATGTCCCACTAGGTATGGTTCTTTTACTATTATAATCTGTTTAACCACTTTTTCTTTTTCTTTACTCAAAATGTCCGTTAGGTTCTTTCTCCTCCCAACCAAAAGAATGGTTGGTCGCCCTTTGTCAGTTGTCAGTCTGAACACAACATTTTCCAGTTCTCTTTCTTTCACACCCACCCCACACACATTGTTGTTTGTTAACTTGCGTTAAATTCTAAGTCTGGGGGTGTTATTGTTGTTAATCATGTTTCTACTAAGCCTCTCTTTCTTTGTCTGCCATGGTTGTGCATTTTTTGCATTTTATTCTGTCTCTCCTCTGGGTAATTTTTTTAATTACTATTACTACCCGATTTTCGTAAACCTTGTCCTCAAATGTCCCTCTCTCTGTCAATTAGGCTCTCCTGTACACATTCTCTAGAAATTCTTCCCATTGATATTAATGTCATTATGTAGCGTGTGAGGGTCTGGTGTGTCTTGTGTCTATTTATTGTTTTGTATTTTTCTATCATATTTTTCTTTTTCCATATATATGCAATATAGTCTAAAAAATCCTGAGTCAGTCTATCTCAAAATCTAACTGAAAGTCTCTACCTGGGTCATATAACATTTTTATCAAGGGCACAGCCTGAAAGCGCTTTTATTTTTTGTGTTTTTCTGCTTACTTTTTTATTTGAATAAAATAAAATGGAGGGTGCATGCTGCTGCTGCTGCTTTTGTTTTCGGAATTGTATTATATCTGCCTAAATTGAAACTCTAAAGCTGAAAAACTCATGAAAGTAATATAAAGGATGAACTGATTGGGTCTCAGGAACTTTAATTTAATAATTATAAACAGAATTTATAGATTGTTATGGTTGTGGGGAACAATAACAGAGGATTATGTGTAGTGTATCCAAATGGACTGTATTGCTTATTATTATTTTTAAAATAAAAGCTAAAAGATAATAAAATTTAAAACTTCTTACAAAAAGGTGAAGAACATAGAAAAATGTGGTAGTGTGTCAAAGAATGGGGGGGGGAATTGGAGCAGGTGCGAGACTTTAGAAATAGAAAAGTAAGAGTCTTCAGAATCAGAACAAGTGGAGCTAAATCCTTTCGGAGAATTAAAGATTTAAAACTACCAACATTGGTTAATGTACTTAAAGTTCTATTAAAAAATGGCAAATGCACAAATGGTATGTAGGCTCTAAGGGATGTGGGAAACATAAGATACTACATTGATTTTAGATTGACAACGCTTGACCTGGTTTATGTTGGAGCAAAATTAGAAAACTTGAATTTTTCTTAGGCTTGTTGCAACCAAAGCTAGCCATGATTTTTTAGTCCCTGGCACACAGGGGCTTTAACAACCTGATTTTTCCTCAATACTTAAAATGGAAGGTAAGGGAAAGCTTTTGACCATCATCTAGCAGCTTCTGACATAAGATAGGTACATGTACATTTTCTGCATAAGACAGTTCAATAAGAACGTTGAATATACCAGGCAATCATCATAAGAAGATCAATCCCATTGCCATAACAAAGGCAAATAAAAGGGTCTATATTAGTTTGCCGAAATCACATTGCAGCGACCACCTAATCATCAACTCTAATTCAGCAAAAGTCATTTCAGCATTTCACTGAATTTATCGAGGGCAAGGAAATAATTGTCCTACAGCACAATGGACCGGCAGCTAAGCAAATCAAACCCACCCAAGTGGAATACTTCACCGCCAAACCCCCACACACCCCTAACTATATATACCAACTCCGAGATCGCACTGCAATGGAGAAAAGGGCAAAGTTGTGCTGTAGGGCAAGTGTTTCCTTGCCCTTCACAAATTCAGTGAATCGCTGAAACAATTTTCATGATTTAAGGTCGATGATTAGGTGCTGACTGCAATGCGATTGTGACGAACTAATATAGACCCAAATAAAATACTTCACAACTTCTGAACATATTTTATAAGTGATGAATGAAATAATGATATGGAAATGCATGACACAGTTACAGATTGTCACAGCACTGGTGGACAAACGTCTTTAGTTTGTAAACTTAGTATCATGTTAAGTTTTACCACAATGTGTTGGATTGTACAAGCCAGCAGAGTGGTTTTCATGGATTTTTTCTTCACTATGGTGCATCCATGGAGTTGGTATATATCATTTAGAGAGTGTAGAGGCAAAGTTGCCAGCATGGGGGTGAAGGTGGATCAAAAAATTGTATTTTTCAGGGTTTTCAACTCACCAGCTTTTGATGTTCACATTTCAAAAGTTCCCGGGTGAAAGGGGTGTGCTTTGATTGCTCATAAGTAAACCAAGACACGTAACTAGTAACAGAGAATCGCACCGCAACACTTTTGCAGTATGACATAGTTAATCATAAACATTCAGGAATGAACACTGAGTCCCAAGAATTAGGAACATAACATCAGTTCCATCATGTTGTAAAGCAGCACATGATACAACATGCAACAGTATTATGGCATGAACAAGCAGTATAGAACTACAGCGTAAGCACAGAAGGGTTTCTAAACAGCATGCTTAGTTTCAGGCAATTAATCCATTTCTTTTAATAGTGAAATATGTTGACTGTTCAGCATATCTTTTGCTGGAACTCCTTCATGTTAAATAACCAAAACTATTCACGTCCTATAGTGCATTTTGTAGCTCCTGTAACCAGGAACAGTCAGGTGTGACTGCTACTGAATTGTGATGATCACATAATAATCATCAACAGACTTGTGTTCTGTCTAGAGCTGGTTCACCTTTCCACAGTTTATACTTGCAACTGAAAAATCTCATTTAATGTGCAATACTTTCACAACATAGCAGGATACTGCTGATGCCCTTAATAGGATAAATATGCCCTCAGACCATGTTTTCCATATTTTATCCTTGATTAGTAAAGGAATGTGATGTACTGACTGGATCTAAAGAAAGTCCATATTGCCTTCTTTTTGGTGTATTCACTTCCCATCCTCTGGACTCATTCAACACCCATGTACAACGTCAAATCATCTCTACAACAAAGGAATGAATGTCATAGCACTAACTGACATCTAACTGAAAGCCAAATGTGACTTTTATTCTTTTGCTGCAGAATCAACTCCATCATCCCTGGCAAACATACCTGCTGTCTAGCATGTCTCTGTTATACAAAAAGTACATAACAGGAATAGCACTCATTTTCAATTTACTTTGGTCAGCAACTTCACGTTATATAAGTGCATACCTATAATAATGCATGTTCTCAACAAGCAACAAAATGAAAAAAAAACTGAATGTCTTAATGTCAGCCTTCTAAAAATGCATTATTTGTTAACCTAAACATCTCTTACCGTACAATGCTTTCAATGGCAAGTACTAACAAACTACTAAAATGCTGTTTTCAAATCTACCTAGCCAGTGCAAGGAAAACTAAAGGACAATTCTCATTTCAAATGCCCTTGATCAGTTTTACAGAGCAAAGCAATAACATTCTCTTTCTGTTTTGTTTCCTGTTAAGTCTCCTACATCTTCTTTACTTTCAAATTTTTGTTTTGCAGGAAAAATGTATCCACTTGTTTGAAGCCACTATTACACAGTTTTTGCCTCTGTGTTTTATACATGTGATGGAGAGGTCAATGGTCTCACAATTAGCACCACTGCCACCGATTTATATGTAATAAGCATGTGTATAATTCCACCTGCTGGTAACAATTAATATGGAAGGGGCAACTGGCCTTAAAACCATATGACAAATGCACACTGATTCAGCTGCTGGTAACTGCCAATACCTGCCACAGTGAAGTAAGCTTTACACTGTACAGATGCAGGTAAGTGTTACAAGTACTAGCTTCCCAGGATTGCACCCACCTCAGACTAAGCCCAGTGTCTTTCAGTGCAATTTTACCAACAGTAATTGAAACGTGACCAACATTATATTGTACAAAAACATGCATGATATTTTCCAGGTGAGGTTTAATGATATCTCTGCAGTACAATAATCCCCTCTCTGTCTTCATGATAATATTGCCTCAAGATAGGCTACTTTAGCACACCAACAACATAATTGCTATCTAACCTTAAAATAACTCAACCATTAAATATTAATATAGGAGCAACATCTTGAACCGTAATTCTTTGAAAGTCAGGATCCAACAGTTGATGTTATCAATTCAATACACATGCCCATAAGCTAATAAATAAGCTATCAGCCACAAGCATTTCAAATGGAATACTAAAATCTTTACTTTAAATAAACACCATTAAACAATTCACATTATAAAGCCAAATATACAGGCAACTATAAACTTGAACAAAACTGAAGAAATACATTATTATAAATAGACAACTGGTGTACAGTAGAAATCGGTCAAACAGCTTATCTGGACCCATCTGTTACAAATACCTTAAGGCATACCTCAATTTTGGACTACCTCTGACATGGAAGTCCAAATAATAGCTTGCAAATCTTCATAAAACATATATTCATGCCTGTGCCCTCTCCATAAATCCAGCCACCTGCACAGCCCAAATATAAGGTAGTACCTGAACTCTAAACAGTTCTTCTCACTACTTAAAAGGAGTCCCAGGCAGTATTTTCTATGTTTCTTCAAATCTGAATGATTCTTTTTCCGGGGACGAAGGATGAGTCTATCAAATGAGTCTCAGATATCATATTTTATTTTTTAAACTAAAAACACTGAAAATGTGTTGACATTTGAAATGCTAAATTTAACTTTCTTACAGTTTTAGTGCATTACCAGTAAGTACAGTCACACACTCAACACTAATCACATTTTATAAGGGTTATGTACTTTACATAACCACATCATTTATAACAACCACAATTTTGTTTTTGTTTTTGTCTGTTTTGTTTTGTTTATTACATTTTCTTTACATATCACTTCTGTGCCAATGTCCATCATCTCAAATTCTAATATAATATAATATTTGTACAATGATGTGTGTTTTTATATTACTCTTTCAATGATGTTATTGGATTTTTTTTAAAGATGATCCATAAAGATGATCCACCAAAGTTAGATTTGTATTAGTGCCGTCACTCTCCACCCAAACTGTAAGTGCGTAGGTGTCCACCTTTTTATCAGACCTTTTTGTAGATTTCTGGACCAATTCATCTTGTTTTCAATAAAACAAACTGTGATTTAGCTTTCTTAGTATTAAAACACTTTTGATAGAAATGCAAGTATTGAGTCCAGGTGGTTTGCAAGCATTTAGTTTTTGATCCAGTGGATCTTCTCTAATATGGCATTCCTGTTGCTTTCAAGAGGGCCCATCTCTAGCTTATTCAGTACATGAAAGCTGAATCTTTCACATCTAGGGTTTTCCAGGTGGTGCTTCTGCAGTGAATATTTGAGGACTTTAAGTCTTATGTCTGTTAAACAGTGGGCCATTCCGACCATTAGTTTGTTAACAGTTTTGCCCACATAGAAACTTCTGCAAGAGCCCTGTATACAACACACTGAGTGCTACAATTGCACCTGTTGTGGCTCTAGTAAGTCTTGCTGGAGATGGGCAATAGAAATGATCAGAGTTACTTAGTGTACATTTGAACATCCCACTATTTTCCTACATTGTTTTGCCTTTGTTCCCATAAGACACTTCCTCCATAATACTATGATCCCTTGATAACTGCACTCTCCAAGAACATTCTTCTCCTGTCAGAACCTATGAAGAAAGGTAATAGGTAGGGAATCTATCATTACTACTGAAAGAGAGCATGCTTTTAAATTATGCTTGCCTGCAACCTCTTGGAATTTAAGAAACAGTATGTGAGGATAACTAAATCACTTTTTCACGTAAATATTTACTTCTGCTCAGAGATTATCTTCAGTTTTCATTAATGAATAATGTAATGTGTAGGCCCCAAACATACAGTGGTGGTGTTAATCTGTGTGAGTTGCTAAAGTGTACCTTTAAATACATTTTATCTAAGTACACATATGGTAATTATTGCACAAAAGCTACTAATACAACAAGAAAACAATATCACTTGACAATTAGTATAACTAAAATAGCAAAAAGGTTTCAGATAATCTCTATGTTCCAATCATGAGTGTTTTAAACTTAAATTATTTTATAATTTTCATAACAATAAAACTTATTAATTGAAAAATAGGATAAAAATTGACTTGTATACTAACGACAAAGCAAACAAACATTACATCATTTAAAAAAATTGAATTATGGTTCTGACAAAAACAATGAATTCTTGCTGTTACAGAAGTCTTAGTAGAGGTACTTTGCCCTACTGCACTAATGACATGGGGGGCTTTACTCACTCACCCTTGGCTACTTATAGTATACTACCTCTCATATTGCTGCTCTTTAGAATAGGGGGATTCTTAGATACAGTAAACTCAAAACTGGTATGTCGCCTCTATATCTATTTGCACTTTAAATTTGCAGTATTCAGATATGGCCTTCAAACTTTCAGTTGTCTTCCAATTATGCGCATGCTTCTATACATTTTCATTGAATCTCATTTCTCTAAATTTCAAACCACTGAAGCCAATTGGCCAAAAACACTTGCTTAAAGAATCATTTTGTCAAATTACAATTTATCTGGCAGATGCACAGAACACTAAAACTCTAGGATGTTAATGAGTTGTTTCCTGTGCCCAGGTTGGAGAGTTTGACTCTCAACCTATATTTGTCTACTGAACAAGTCTCTTAACCAGACAGTGCCCCCAGCTCACCCCCAAAAGGCACAATTTGTCCAGTGGGCTTATCCAGTAATCAAGTAAAATAATAGCAAAAATATATATTTTTTTTATTTAACATTTGTTTACTGGGAAAGTTTGACTTGGAATGAAGCCAATTTTCAAGGGAGACCCAGGGAGAAATGCTTCAGATGTATGTCTTTGTAACATGGGAGGAAACCGGAGTACCTGGAGAAAACCCACACAAACACAGGGAGGACATGTAGACTCCACACAGAAGGCACTCCAGCTCAGAATCGAACCGGAGAACCTCTTGCTGTGAGGCAACAATGCTACTGCTGCACCACTGCGCTGTCCATTAGTAAAATTAGTAAAAAGCATCATACAGATAAAAGTACCTTAAGTGCTTTTAAGTGGGGCAAGCCCACTTTCCCCTAAATGCACTTACTTAAATATACTAACTCCAAAGTAGTACAAGCACAGAATATAACACACACACACAGTAAATCCCTACCTGTACACAAAGAAGAATTGCACCAGCATTGCTTGTCAATAGATAACACTCACCACTCCATTGTTAGAGGTATAGCTGCTGAATCATAACGGAGTAGACTGAAATAGTCCTAGTGAAGGCAACTGTTGCAACATTATGATGTGAGAGAAAGTGTCAATGGCTTTTAATAAGGCTACGAATAAAAGGCCAGCAAGTTTTCTAGTATTCCTTGCTTAGCTGATGGTATTTACAAAGGTAAGTAAGGCAGAGATTGTACTGTGCCCAGGGCAAAAGACATGTTAATAAAGGGTGAGAAGATGTTCACATAACAGGTAATGAATGAGTTGCTTATGGAATGATTTTTCTTGCATTTTTGACAGTGGGGACAATAAAGTAACTGTCCTGTGATTTGACATTTCTGTAGAGTTACCTCCCTTATGGAGCAGAAGAATGTGTAACTGTCCTGTAATTTGACACTTCTGTAGAGTTACCTCCCATATGGAGCAGAAGGATGTCAGACATTTTTCAGAGAGATGGAACACAGGATTATTGGTTAGATCTGTTTATGAAAACTGGTATATGGTAGGCCAGGGTATCTACAGTAGGTTTATGGTATTCTGCTTGCAGGTCATCAGCTGATAGAAAACTAGCTTTTAGTTTTTTAGGAATTTTGTGAGAGAGGAAATAGGTATGGGTTCTAATATGGAAGAACAGGAATGTGCTAATAACTGTTGGAAACTGTCAGAATCAGTAATAAGATTTTTTTTATTAGAGCTGCTATACTGTCCATGAAATATGAAATGAATTGTGATTCTGTGTCTGTTTCAGAACTTTTGGGAAATAAATTAGGCTGTCCTTTTGTTCTTGGGTTGAGCACTTCTTTCGCAGAAGATCAGAATTTCTTATGGTTGTTCTTGTGGGCATTTTGCAAGCAAATGTAGCATGTGCTTGTCATTCTTGATATATTTTTAAGTTTAAGGAGCTTTTTGATGTGCTGGAAGTTTTGATGTGTTATCTCTTTAATCCATTTTTTTTCAGGCCCTAATCCTGTTACATGTTAGTTTCTTAGTTTTTATGCTTAATCAGGGAGCAGGACTGAATTTCACCTGTAGATGATGCTGTTCTAAAATTTAATAAACATTTCTAACATACTCAAAGTCGTGCCTAATAAGAAGAAAGAAGAAGAACAGCTGTCTGGACCAAGTACAATTTCCCCCAAGAGCATATAGGGAACATTCTCCAGACCTGAGACTGGACTTTTTGTCTCTCCAGATCCCAAACAAGACTCACTTTGGAGAACTTTGTCCCAGTTCCAAGTAGCTGACACACCCACACCTGGGTATTTGATTTTCAGACACACACACACACACACACACACACACACACACACACACACACACACACACACACACTCATGGGAAAGGCTGGCACAGATCTACTGGCTGTCAACTACTCTTGGACTCTTACAAGGGTATCCAATTATACTGAGTAAAATCAATACTAATATAAGTGGTAGAGTGTAACCAAAGCAGCCTGGCTTTTCAGAGTGGCCAAGGCATCACTAAAATAAGCACAGGTACTGTCAAGATGTTAAAAGTATTCTCTAAAAGACCAGCCACAATGAAAGGTATAAAATACTTAATAATTAATAATAAAATAGAAAACATTAGAATAATAAATAAGTACAATAAACATTGAAATAAAAATAACATATTTGAACAGATTCAAGCAGATGCAGAAAAACACTGCTTAACTAATCTCACTGTATTTCCTGACTGTCTAAAGAATAACTGTTCCCTAGCTAACTTAATTGATACAGCAAGGAAAGATTGGATGCTGAGATGCTTATTTTCACAAGGCAAGGTGATGAGCTTCCAACTAAACTGAACTGAACTGAACTAACTCAACTAACTGGCTGGGATAGATCATTATATCATGTGCCAAAGAAAACAAAACAAACTGCTGTGAGAGTTCTATCCTCTCAGTGCTGGTTATAAAATGATATCACATTTGATCACCTGACTCTGGTACAATATATATTTAGAGCTTTGCTAAGATTTTTTGCATTATTTGAAAAATTATAGAACACTTTCAAAAACTTCTACTCTTCCCTTACAGAATTCTTTGTTTAAACATAAACATTTAATCAGGTATAATAACACTGTTGATACATTTTTAACACAAAAATCTGTACAAAACTCCAGCAACCTATGCTGGCATATATTATACATGCACTGCCCTGTTCTCCCTGGCACAGATGGCAATACCTCATAACTCATTCAATTTCTTTCTCCCCTTAAACCTCATTCCTCCTGAAAACATTATTCTGCATGTATCGTTCCCATAATTCCCATTTTTCTATGTAATTTGCTCCTACCCTTTTCCAAATATCCCACTTCCAGTTATTTTATCTCTGTTAAGTATTTCTAGTAAAATGTCCTTTGATTTTCATTTTCCAGTAATTGCCTTTTTGGCAGTCTCCAGAATTAAACTCAGCAAGTCTTAACTATGTCTAGCAATTCTGATTCTGTATCACAGCTCAAAAAATAATTTCCTTATTTACAGCAATTTGTTCACCCAGTATTTCTGAGAGAGTAGTTTGCAGGGGATTTTTAAAGTCTGCCAACTCATTATACTCACATAATATGTTCCCAATTAACTCTTTCTTCCCTATAACACCTCCAACATTTGCAATCTACCTGAGGAAAAAATCTTTGGAGTCTGCTTGGTGTAAAACATATATATGCAAACACTTCCAAGCAAAGATCCTAAATCTTCTAGACTTTGTTGCATATTTTGGAGCCATACATATATCCTCCAATTGTTTCATTGTGAATTTCTCATTCAGCCTCTCTTCCCAATCTTTTCTAACCAACTCTGATTGATTCATATAGCTATCATGCAACATTTTATATGCCCTACTAATTATACTTTTTTAACAGCAACTTCTGTGCTAGATTCTAATAAAAACTCTACCAGTGCTAATCTTTCACTTAAGATCCTTTTTTTATTTTCCTTTACCTACATTTTTATATCAATCCTTGACAGAGAAGGCAATCACTAGCCTGCAGTCTAAATTAATTCATTGCCTCTTCTGCTCTTTTACCTTTCCCTCTCCAATTATTTGTTCTCAATACTTTGGTTCCATTTCTAGTTTTCTCCAGCAAATTCCAATCCTCTTTTGTCTATTCTCTGTACTCCTAATTGCAGTCACCCCTATTGTCGGACTCTCCTTTCTCCATTCCCATACTGGGCTAGTTCTTAGAATACTTTTTGCTATTTTATGAATATAATATTCTTTATGCTTATTGCTATTCTCCTTAAAAGTCTGCCTCCAAAATCCCAGTCTCTCCTTATTTCTTGAGCTTCCCCCATTTCATCATCACCCCTTTCCACTTTGAATTATAGGTTTCTGCTTCTGCTATGTATAGGAACCTTAACTGTGTAGCTCTGAAATACCCATTCAAAACAGGTAATGCCAAACCACCTTGTTTTACTGGAAGGATAAACTTACCCTACTTGACTCTTCCCCTCTTCCCCTTAAAGGTAAACTCCTTCCACTCTTTATTAATTGTTATTCCCAACTTATCCTCCAGGTGATAAAAATATGCCCAACCTGTGTATAAAACTAAAGGGACTAAAACATTTTCACTGCTTGTATCTTGCTATCCATATCCATAAAACAGAGCTTCTAGTTTCTGAATTTTTGTATTATATTTTATTTAGTTTCTTCCCACATATCCTTAGCTGTCATAATACAATCATTTTTAATTCATACTCCAAAGTACTTCATTTTATCATGTCCCCATAAATATTGGGGATTGTTGAACCATTTCATATGTGGGTATATAATTTACAGCTACTGCCTTTGTTTTATCTTAAGTTTGTATCCTGAAAAGATTTGAAACTCTCTCAGAATGTTCTACAGCACTGAAATATCCTTTTTCTGGTTTTATCAGACATAAAATAATATAATCTGCAGATAAAACCAACCATACCAATTATATCCTTGACTCTCTGAGTCCCTTATTTTCTTTGCCAATGGTTCTAAATATAAACACAAATAACAAAGGGGAAAGATGACATCCTTTTCCAGTTCCTCTGCTCAAACAAAACTTACCACAGTGGACCCTCCTCACCATAAATTTTCGCCTCTGATCCCTCACATATCCTCCTAATCAGCCTTATAATTTTATCATGGAATGCAAATCCTGCCATTACCCTACTCATAAAATCCCTGCTTAGTCTGTCAAATGCTTTCCCTGCATCAAGATCCACCAACAATGGTGGTATTTTCTTACATTTTGCTTCCCTCTGGATCATCATTGTTTTGTTAATGTTGTCAAATGTTTGTATCCCCTCCACAAAACCACACTGATTCATATCTATCAATTTTGGCATCACATTTGCCATTCTTTTAGCCATTAAAGACATACACACTTTATAATCATGGTTTGGAATCAAAATAGGCCTATATGAAGCTGGATCTGATGGGTCTTTACCATCTTAGGTATTTAAGCCATGACCGCTTTCTTCCAGGATGTTGGTGTATCTTCTCCTTTTAAAATACTGTTAAACAAAGCCTTCCAAATCTTTATCATTTTCTTCCCTCCTAGCTTCCAAACTTCCACACGAATGCATTGATTCCTGGAGACTCTCCTGTAGATTGATTATACATAATTTTTATCTCATCTCCTCCTACCCTAATTGTTAGTAATCAAGCCTCATCTAACTCCAACCTTGGCATGTTTAATTCTTCCATAAACTTTTCCATTTGTACTTTTTATTGATTTCCACATTTCTCTGCTTTATACAGATTTTCATAAAATTTCCAAAATATTTCTAATACCGCTACAGTCTCTCTGGTTAATTTCATTGTTATAGGCTCCCTAAACTTGGAAACAACATTTTCTACTTTCTGTTTTCTAAGACATTGTGCTAAAAGCTTTTGTACTCTAGACTTATTATTAAAACAGTTGCTTAACAGCAGTGTTTCTAAGCTCATGCATATTATTGGGGTAATTCCTTATGCTCTCTTTAGCACTCTGCAATTGCTCATCTTTTTGTTCTCTAAAATTCCCCCTATTCTATAATACTTTACCCTTTGTCAGTCCCTTGAAATAATTCATGTTCCTTCTTAAGCATATCTCTTTTTCTTTTATTTACACCCTATTTTTAAACTCCACTTTATTGAATCTCAATCCCTACATATATATTCAGAAGAAACTTCTATCTTCCCTAATAAATCCTGAATAATTTCCACTACCCATTCCTTAAATTCCTCTCTATTAAACAGATACGTGAGGAAGCGCCAAAGTCTCATTTTTATTTTATTACCCTGCATTTTTATTTTAGTTATTATCAGTGCGTGATCTGAAATAGTTATTGGAAGCATATCAAAAACCTTTAATTAAATGTTCGTGTTCTTGTGAAACAATTTCTCTCTAGCCTAGCCCAGTTTTTATACCTTGGGGAATAAAATGTAAAATTTTCAGATCTCCTACTACTGAATACATTTCCTCCATACCAAATTTTTTCATATATTTCTTCATAAATTGACCCTCTTTTGTTACACTTTACCTTCTGGGCCCCACAGACACATCCTCACTGTTGCAAATCAAATTCCAGTCCCCACCTATGAGTAACATTCCCTGCTGAAAGCTGATTATTTCTCCCCAAATTTTCTTAAGCTACATTGTAGCAGTTTTAAGTGGAATAGAAATATATGACCATATTCCTCCTCCCTTGCCAGTAGCCCCTTAGTACTATAAATCTACCATTATTATCTTTTTTCTGCCTCTTCTATCACTATTGGAGCTCCTATAAGAATTAATATAAGTACTCTCACTTTCATCTGTCCCAGATATTCTGCTGAATAACCATTGTCTACTCTTTGTTTTAATATACATATCATGAGGCCATTTATATTTAAAAATAATATGGAAAGTGCTGGCATTATGATAAGAATTTATTATTCCTATCTGTTATGTATAAAATTCAAGCACAGTTTCAGTTTTTGTATTACATGCATGCAGTAATGTTTGGCAGGTTGACCTTTTTTACTGTTATTTATGTCATATCCATTTTAACCTATGTCACATCTTGAAATACTTTTTTAATGAAAAGCCTCAATGCAGAAAACAACTCAAATGCTTTCAGAAAACATTATCTCCTAGCCACTGAAAGAAAGAAAGAAAGAATGAAGTATTCTGTTTTTCTTGACCCCTTATCATATTGCCTCCATAGAAACATAAGAACCCAGTTACATGATTACCTTCTGCTACAAACTTCTCATGTTACACTGAGAACATTTATTAGCACAGAAAAACTTCATTATATTCAGTGTTCTTATATTTACTTGTTTTTCCCTTAAAACTTGTTATTAGATCAAGCCAAGGGCCTTAATCCAGTCATTCCCCTACTCAAAAATAAGAAAAAGCATATCAGCTTTACTTATTTCATGTTCTCTTGTCCAGGCTTTCCTCTCTTTTACATTGTGGTGTCTACATTTCTTAAAATTAAGAAGAAGAATGCAAAAAAGGGGGCACCTTCTTACGTTAGTATTTCTATTACACAAAAATAACTGAAAAAGCTTTACTTTATAGCATGCAGTATATGTCGTGTTTTATTAAAAAATATTGTTAATAATGGTTTGTTTTACTTACAGTTGCTTCTTTCCTTCGTCCTCCCTTCTCCTTAATGTTCTTCCAGACATTAATGACATGAAGTCGGGCATATGCTTTGGAGTCCCTTACAAGTTTAACAAAGTGAAAAATGTTCAATATTTTGAGGTTTTCTCATACTGTCATACGTCGCAAATATAGTTGATGCTTTGTAATCCCACATGTATTCATTAATTTCCAAATTGCAGGTTTTCTTCCTGTTGATCTCCATGTCACAAATTCGGTCTCTGGTTCATTTCCAGCTTACTCCTGATCCTTCTAATCAACACCTGTGCTTTTTTTCTGTCCATAAAGAATTTTCCCTTGGAACATTGGAAAGGTTTCACTGGTTTAGCCTCTCTATGAGCTTTATAATCAGAAGAATAAGAAGCAGAATCTCCTTCTCTTTGATAGCTTACTTTTTGCTGGACAAACTTTTCCTCCTTAGCATGCTCTACATCAATAAATGACTTTGACCCTCCAGGAAAAAAATATTCTAATGATAGCTGGATACAGCAGCTTGAATCTCACCTAGCTCTCAACATTCCATGAGTACTGGATTAAATTTACTTCTCTTCTGCCTGGTGTACAGTGAGTAAGCATTTTCCACACTCTACTGTCTCCAACTTTTAGTACTTTTTTACAGTTTTGTCAGAATCAGCTCTTTCAGCTGATAGGCTTGCATATTTCCTCTTAAAGGTCTTGGCTGCTTTCTCATAGCCAAGTAATGTGCCCTTTCATTTAACAACTCCTGATGTAGAATCACAGTCCAGATGCTTACTTGTGCTTTCATAAAATTAATACAGTTTATTCCTTCCAGTTTCTATTGTGCAGCTGAAAATCTCAAGTTTTCTGTATATGCTCTGTCCTTTAATTCTACCATTTTTTGAAACATCACATTTTAAGTAGTCTCATACTCAGTCAGCCTTTACTTCATTTTGACCCCTGATTTTTGAAGTTTCATGAGCTCATCTGAATAACTGTTTAAAGCTACTTCCATCTTTTCCAGCCTTTTATTTGAGTTGATATACTCCTTCAGTGGTTTTGTTTATTTTAATCTGATCTGCACACATTTGACTTATTTCTTCCTCTAGATTACTGAAAGTCGTGTCTTACACCAAAGTTGGAGCTTGAACTGCTTTTTGTTGAACAGTTGCAGGATTCTTCCCATCCATTGTTTTCTCCTCATCTTTTGTAATTGATTTTATTTTAGGAGCTCTGAATTTCTTATTTGCTGGTTGGATATCCAGGCAGTGCACTTACTAGCCAGTAAGTGAAATTTACTCAAAAAGACAAATTCACTGGATTTCTTTTCTGAATTTCTATTTTCACACTGGGAGAGCTGAAATTAAGCTGTTACTCACTGTGCAACCATCTTGGGATCCAAAACAAGAAGATTAAGATGTAAACTGTTTGTCTGTGGAAGCTTTAGGAGTGGCCATGGAAAGATGGAAAGCAAAAGGCAATGGAAATAGAGAAAACTATGTCAAAGTGAATGTAGAGTTTCACAAAATAATAAAAACAGATAACAAGGCATATTTAAATGAGGAGTGTGAAGAGCAAGAGGAGAAAACAGAATGGGAAAGACAACAGATGTCTTCAAGAAGATTGCTGATATTGAGGATAATCTCTATGTAAAAACAGGTGTGATTAATGACACAGATAGGAGGGTCTAGCAGAAGCAGAATGTAGTAAGGAGAGTTGGCAATAATATTCTAATTCTTAGAACAAGAGCACTCATCCATGTACCAACTTAATTGAATAAACTACTGGAAACTTCAACAAGGCATCTTTATTCCTCTCGGAGAGAGAATATCAGAAAGACAGAGAGTCTTCTAGATCTGGTTCATAGGTTCATGGGTTGGTACTAGGCTATCGGCCCTAGGGCCTATACAAGCCAATCCATAACAATTCCCTGGCTATTTATTCCCACACTATTTACTTCCCTGGACTCCTGGCTAGCAGGGCGACTGACTTGATCCTTGTGGTGAATTTTCTTTCTCCCATCCAATCGTCAAGGTTCCTTTTGAAGAGGGCCAAAGAGCCGCTCTGCCTGACATGTACGGACAGTTTATTTCAGAGTCTGGAGAGTATCTGGGTCAGGAACCTATCCCTATCTGCTAGCTAATGTGATTTTATCTAGACTAATCATCTGTGCTCTCCTAGTTGACTACTGAGGAAATTATATGCAGAACAACAAGCAATGGTTAGAACTAAATATGGAGTAAATGACTGGTTCAAGATTATTAAAAGGCTATAATGGAGTGGTTGAATCAGATGCTGAAATCAAAAGTGCCAGGAGAAATAGTAACAATCTCAGACATCTAGATGATACATCTGTGATGGCTGAAAGTGAGGAAGAGTTGAAGAGTTTGCTGATGAAGACGAAAGTATAAATAGCAAAATCTAGCCTGCTGCTCAGCATAAAATCATGTCATCTAGCCCTATCCATTATTTACAAACAAATGTGGAAAAGTGGAGACTCTGAGAAATTTTATATTCCTGTGCTCAAAGATTTCTATAAATGGTTCTTCTAGCCTTGAAAGTAAAACAAACTTGCTTTTCGGGATGAAAGCTATGGCAAACCTGGATACGTTTTTAAAGAACAAAGTTATTGCTTTGTCAACAAAGGTCCATATAGTTAATACTATGGCTTTCCTAGCACTAGTATATAAAACTACAGGTAAGACTGAATAAAAAAAAAAAAAAAAGACAAGGCTTTTGACCTGTGGTGTTTCAAAAAAAAAAGCAATGAGAATTACGTGAAGTACAAATAGATCAAGTGTGTCAGTGCTTAGAAAAATACTGCTCACTGGAAAGTCTGATAATAAACCTAAAAGTCACATAATCTGAAGACAGGATTCGTAAGACAAGATATTGATGCTAGGAAAGATCAAAGGCAAAAAAAAGTAAGCCAGAAGCAAAGATGAATGGACAGCCTCAATGAAAAAATAAATACAAATTTGCAAAATTTTAAGGAACCTGTTGTTGACAGAGAGGCATGATGAAATAAAGTCCTTGAGGTCATGAAAACTTAGATTTAACTAACAGCTAAACAACAACAACAACTTCTGGGTAAGGCCAAACTGCCAGCTACAGCAACCTTTTCTCTTGCAAGGACATGTTAGCCAAACGCTTTTATTCAAGCACATGAGCCCATGGGTTTCATGCTGCTGGTTAACCCTCATTGAATGCCAACCAAAGCATGTGAGGACCTCCTATCATCTTGGCCTCACTTGATACTGGACTCTTCATTGTTGTTTGCCCATTCAGTGTAGTTCCAATTAGCATGCCAGATTCCTCACATTAAATTAATTCACACACATACTTCTGCTGTGGGTAGTTTCATCCCTACAGATCTTCAGACTATGTTATGATAGAATAAATGACAGAAGTAACATGAACAGGGAATCCAGTGGTCTCTGCAGATGGGTCTAGGACATTTCACTGAATGCACATTTCACTGAAAGACAAATTAGTGTGCACTTTTCACTGAAAGCTCAATTCACTGAAAACTCAATTCACTGAAACACATTTCACTGAAAGTTATATGTTGCCTTTTCCCCACTGTAGTGCGGTCCTGCAGTTAGCATATATAGTAAGGGGGGTGGGGGCACCACCCCCCCACATATTTTAAATATTTTGATCTATATACATGGATACTTGCAATTCCAGTATATTACTGTTTTCCTAACATAATATATACTTAAAATATGTGGGGGGCTACATCCCCCACACCCCCCGATATGGGAGGCGGTGCCCCCCACACCCTTCCTTACTATATATACTAACTCCAAGATCACACTATAGTGGCAAAAAAGTGATATATAACTTTCATTGAAATGTGTTTCAGTGAATTGCGTTTTCAGTGAATTGTGCTTTCAATGATTTGTGTTCAGTCATTTGAGTTTCAGTGAAATGTGCATTCAGTGAAATTTCCTAGACCTCTGCAGATATATGGCTATTAATTGACATTCAGTTTATCTCCTATCCCTACTGACATACGAGATAGGGAGCTCATTAATGTATCGTGCTGGAATAAACAATGAACTTAATATACTTTTTTCCAAAGCATTTGGGGAGTTACCTAAGCAAATCTTAGATGAAGAATGGTCACAAAAAATAAAAAAAATGCTTCTAGGACCCAGTATATCAATTTTCTTCTTACAATATAGATTAGCTAAAAAACTATGCAAACTATTTTTATATTCCAGATGTACAACACAGATTTTATTCAGACATAGCGCGGTACTGGTGCTGCGGTAGCGTTTTCGCCTCACAGCAAGACGTTGTCCCATTTGATTCTCAGCTAGAGCGTCTTCTGTGTGGAGGCATGCGTGAATGAGCGTGCCTTTTTTGAAGGTTGTGTGTCAGGGCTAGTAACTCGGCACATAAAAATCCACTGCCAAACATTAGCGGACTGGAGTTCCACTGTGGCAACCAATAACCAGGATAAGCCGAAAGGCACAACAACTAGATCATTGTAGAAAGTGTCATCAACATGGTATAGAAGACAATGTCCATACTACTACCTCCCATGCATAATTAAGCAAACTATGGGATATGACAGGTAAAGTATTTTATTTCTTTTACACGATTGTTATAACTATTGATAATCTCATCAAACTCTGTTTTTTTTCACCATCTACTGTCATTCTTGGTCACATGCATTTATACCTCAAAGTATTTCAACAATCAGAAAATGTATATTAAAAACCTGGAAGGAAACAGAACCTCCATCAATATCATCTGTATTTAATAATTCAAAGAAAACTGTCAAGAGACAAAGCTACATAAATACAAGCTAACATATAAGAAGAAAGTCAAATTATGGTCAAAGTTTAATAAAGTATAAGGGACTTAATTAATCCCCATATTCAAACTTAATAAAATGTATTCACCTATGTAAAAAAAAAAAAAAAAACAAGAAACAGGTGGCAACACATAATTTTCACACTGTCATGGATAGCCAGTGTAGAGAATGACCGGAAATAAAGAACTGCTGTCAACAACATAGGACTGGCAAAACATAACAGAAGACTGGTTGGAGATTGACTGAGTAATAGAGGTGGAGATTTCACCTTCATTTAGAGAGAAATCCTAGTGAAAAACATGCATATACATATCAATAACATGTTAATCAGTGACATCAGTAAATGTCTCATGACCCCTCTGACTTAAATGTAGCAGTTAATAGTATGCCACTGCCATCTGTACTTATAAGTAATCATTTAGTGCTAGTAAGAATGTGTAGGGAAAGAAACAGACCCAGGTTTAAATCTCATTTCTGCTGACAGAAATGACTTCCCCTTAAAAAGAGAGAGTGAAAAGAATACAAATACAAATACAAATACATATATATATATAAATATATATATATTATATATATATATATCTATATATATATATATATATATATATATATATATATAAATATAAAGGAAAATGAGTCTTGAATGCATTTAAGTAGTCAGAGCTGTTACCTACACTAATGAAGCTTTGCTTGCTGCTTTTACTGTAAATAAGAAAATAGATGTCTTAAAGATAAAAGTACAGCATATATGTTATATCACTATAACTATTTTCTTAAACTGTTATACTACATGGTATCTTGTGCATTCCCATTTAACACAGTTTGTAATTATCAACCCTCAAAACATCAGGAATTAATTATTTCATATACTTATTACTTTTTTGTTATTTGGCTTGACATTGCTGATAGTTCAGCCTTGCTATGATTCCAGGAAACATACAGCATAAATTGTGACACATATAAACTTGAACTCAGCACAGAGGAATCACCCTATGAGCTGTTAATGAGTTTCTTTATGTAGTTCAGGGTTTAATTCTCACAGCCTGCATTTGCCTACTATAAGCTAGTCACTTAAACAGATAATGCTCCTAGACTGCCTAAGGGACACTTGTGCCCAGGGTACTTACCCAGTTAACAAGTGTATTTACAAATAAATGGAAGTAAAAAATTAATTTTGCTAGAAAAGTAGAAAAATGCTATTTATAATGTGTTGTTTGTTTCTAAGCAGTCTGATTGCTAATTATTTCAAAATTTCTTCATGTTGTTTATATGTAGTTTGATTAGTAATCAATGTTCAAATTTCTGGCTTACTAATGTAAATAAATCCTCCCTTAAAGGAATACAGAAAATAATGACTATATATGCTATGCACTGTACTTTCATTTAAAGTAAATTATGAAATCCATAGCTTGTATGCAGTGCATCCTGTATAGTAACATTAATAAATGACTGGTATCCCATTTTAATTAAAATTTGAATGCTGTTAATTTTCTGACCATTTTCCTTGAACTATATTTAATGACTGCATATTTTATGTGCTACTGAATTATTCATTTTAAACCAATTTACCAAATGTAAGCTGACCTGTGAGATATGTTATACACTGTATGTATGTCCATTAGAGAATAATTCCAGTTACCATATTTCTCTGAAAAGACTGGCACAATATGTGCAAAAATAAATCCTCTTTTCCCTTTAGGTTCATAGCCTTAAAACTACATGTTGATATGTTTATCGCATATGAGGCTAACCTGCTAGCAAAGTCACATTATATCTGATATTTCTCAATACGTGTGTTTTAATATGTGTCTTAAACAAGGGTAACCTACTGTTTGTTGGCAACCAGCTGATCAATACTCAGAATATCATCGCTGGAATGTTGTCAGTGGTTGAATTGTAGAAGAGTCAGGAGGACAGTTGTAATATAAGTCAATGATTTTCTCCTTTTTCCATGGTTGTGCAACCCTGAAGTTGAGGGGGGGGGGTGTGGGCAGAGCTCCAGGCAAAGCCCCCCAATGTAAAAGTAAAGCATTTAGCATTTTTCTGGTGGTCAAAATGTAATGCATGTATTTTCATTTTCAACCACTGATTTTGCAAGTGTTAATGAAGTCGTTTGACATGTTTTTCTCTGATCAATGTTAACTGGTGATTATTAAGAATAAACTCATGTATATATGTGTGTGTGTGTGTGTGTGTGTGTGTGTGTGTGTGTGTGTGTGTGTGTGTGTGTGTGTGTGTGTGTGTGTGTGCGCGCACGTGTGTATGTGTATATATATCTATATATATATAAATATAGCCCTTACAGAAGACCGACAGCTCACAACACCGACACCCACATTGCCGACACCAAAAGCCCGTCACATGAAATACTGACAACAGCGCTACTGCAGAAAAAAGGAAAATAACATTTCCTTTTTTCTGCTAGCAGGGGGGTTATGACCCCCTGCACCCCCCATGGGAGGTTCCAACCCCACCCACCCCCTGTAACTTTAATATACCAACTCCGAGATCGCACTACAGTGCAGGAATGGAAATATTTCCATTCCGCACTATGGAGACTTACCGTTTCCCCATTGCCTGTATTTCGTGTGTTGGGCTATTGGTGTCAGCAATGTGGATGTCTGTGTTGTGAGCTGTATGTCTTCTGTAGGGGACCCATATATATATATATATATACACACACACATATATATATATATATATATATATATATATATATATATATATATATATTTATATATTTACTTACTTCTATCAATTTCTCTCCCCTGGCTTTCTCTATAAATATACCATAAGCCTGCTTTTCTCTCACTTCATACTGCAATTCATGTTTGTGTTATACTAACTTACCTTTAATTTCTCTATAAACTGGCAAACTTTCTCTAAGTAATAAATCATTGTCATATAACTTGTATCTATTCCTAACCAGTGTTTTTATATTATGTCTAATTTGGTATAATTATTTAAACAACAGTTGTTTTTTTAATTATTATTTTTAAAGATTGTACAATTGTTGTAATACCTTGAAGCTTTTCTCCCCTTCACTGAAAATGGACTCCAACCTAGTCAGACTTTGCCAGTAATCAAATGTCAGTAAATAAAGTAAATAAATAAGTATGTGGTTATAGTTCAAAATACAGTAGAGTTGATTATCCAAACTAATTGGGCCCTGGGGTAGTTCGGATAATCAAACTGTTCGGGTAATCAAACATATAAATGAACCAGATACAAAATGTCTAAAATCTCATTTTTTGCCGCACACAGGGATACATTTTTCAACCATTCAGTGATTCCAGTGGACAATAAAGAATATTTTTCACACATGAGCTAGCTACAAGCTTAAAAAACATGTTCAAGTGAATATGTATAATGTTTTCATATTCAGACTTTATGATTCTTTCTACCTGAAAGCTATGGAAGGCCGGTTCTAATAATTGACTGTTCAGATAATTGACGTTCAGATAATTGACTCTACTGTACTGGCATTTCAGAATGCAGATAGCATGAACTGCAGTATCAAAATAGCAACAGCTTAGAATGCTTAAAGGTCAGAATGAAGACACATGTAAGTGTGCCAGTGCAAGTGCTGGCAGGTTAGGGTTAGAGTAAGGGTTAAGTAAGGTGACAGCTTTACTGTTGTGCATGAGTGTCAGTGCATGTTTCAGTGTCTGGGCTCATCTTGTGTAGTAGTAGTCTTATGGAAAGGCTTTTTCTAAGTTAAGGTGCACAGTTAGTGCTAGAATTGTGCCTGGGGCTAGTGTTAGCACTCATTACCAAGGTGGTATAGTGGTCAGTGTTTTGACATGTGCTCATATATAGATAGATTTTGTGTGTGTGTGTGTGTGTGTGTGTGTGTGTGTGTGTGTGTGTGTGTGTGTGTGTGTGTGTGTGTGTGTGTGTGCGCGCACGTGTGCATGTGTGTGTGTGTTTGTGCATACAGGTAGATCGATAGTTCATGGGAGTGGGCACTTGCTTCCAAAAAATTTGTCTTTGCGTATTTTGGCAACTTTGGTAAAGTCACTGCTTTCAGTAGCAATCTTTGAGGTAAAAAAAAAACATAGGTTCATAGATTCATATATTATTACTAGGCTGCTGCCCGGAGGGCTTTCTCAGCCTAGTCAGGTTTTCCCAAAAGAATAATGGAGTCCTGTATCCAGAGAGGACATTGATGGCCAGGCATTTAAAAGCTACCTGTGTCCATAAGTGACATGGGTGCCAGGCCTAGTGTAAATTTCCTATCCCCATCCACTAATCTAGCTTGTGCTTAAACTGGGTAATAGATGATTGCATATTGGTTAATTATGACACAATCATAGTGAAATCTTCATATTATGTAGTCATTCTGGCCTGTAATAATATAATGTATAATGTTAGAATGGAACTTGTCATTATGATATCGATTTTGTGTTCTTAAATATGTATAAAAATACTGTAATTTAAAAAAAGCATAATATTTGATTAATCTTGATACAGACTGTCAAAGCAATCAAGGACTGTTGGTCAAAGCTGTTCTAGAAAAAAAAACAATCAGAATCCATCTTGTTTAGATAGCCCCAACAATTGTTATGATTGTGTGATCATATTTTTTCATTGAAAATGCCTAGCATGCAGTCATTTAAAATTTAGCAATATTTTGTTATTTTATATTTTATGAATGGAGAGGCAAATTCAGGTTCAGACTATGTGCCGTTGTTATAAAAAATGTACTTTTACTGAAGATGATTTTTCTCTTTTAAATGTCAGACCAAGATTCCAGAATAAACTAGATCATTTTTAAACAGCAGTGGATGTGATTTAGACCTTTAGAATAGTGCCATTAGGCAGGAAAAGGTAGAAGGACAAGTTGTAGTGGCATTTTGCTACTGCTTATACATGAGAGCATCGTCTGGTAATTATGAATGCTGTCTTCAAAAAAGTGCAACAAATATAATTATTTATGTATCTTCTTATGTATGTGATTCAGCTGTCATCCTTACCTTTCATTATGGATGCAAAACCTGAGTAAATTATCACGGTTGTCACCTAAAGAGCCTTGAGAAGTACCAACATGAAATTATCAGCCTTTTGTGGGCAAATTGCTGAAGTTACATCAAGAGCTTTGCTGAGATGAATACCGCTAGCACTGTAACAATGAGTTTCAGACATCAGATCCAGTTGCCATCTGCTTTATAGCACAGACTTGTTCGTTACTGGGTCATGACTCATCCATGGTACAATGATAATCTTGCATGAGGGTACAGTAAGCATATGAGCCTGTTGTCTTGACTTTCGCAAACTGCACTGACAGACCCACTGATACCACGTAGTTCTGCTTCAAGCAAGCCAGTTTAACTCACTGCATACTAAGCTCCAGATATTACACTTCAAGGTTTCACTTATGGGATACATGAAATAATGTTGTTCTTTATTAAAAATGGCTGTGAGGCTGATGCCATTTGTAGTAACATTTTCCAAAGAACTACTGCTTTGAAACTCTTTTTTTTTATTTCTTGATCTGAATTTTACTTTCTAGTCTTCATTCTTAAGTTAGCAAGTGTCATCTGCTCTGTATTATACATCAGATGTGTACTACAAATGATTATTTTATAGTACAGTAATTACCTAAAATGAAGACAAATCACACATTTGCGTCTGTGCCTTTACCATCACAGATCTTATTAAGAATTCCTTTGGTACAGTGGTGGCTACTTATATTGCACGATACATTGCATTATGAGCCATATAGGTTCATAGGTTCATAGGTTCATACTAGGCTATCTACCCTAGGGCATTTATAAGCCTAGCCAGAGTGTGTTTGGCTTTTGCCACCCATTTTAAATTAATTTTGCTATGCCCTTTTACGAGGTTAGTATACTGTGCCTCTGTCTAACAGTGACACAGAAGTGATACCCAGGGTAAACCTACAGTCCCCATCCACTCATCGATTCCTCTTGAAGAGAGTCAATGAGGGACTCTGCCTAACCTGGACTGGGATTTTATTCCAGAGTGAAGGGAGCCTCTGGGTTATGAATCTGTCCCTCCAGCATGTCCTATTTATTTCAGTGCTGAGGTTCAAGTCTCTCGAGCACGTAGCTAGATGGGATTTGGATTTTTTGAGGTGCAGCATGTCCATTAATTCCGGGTAGGACATTGCTTTATACGTCAGGCACAGATTGCCTCTGAGCAGGTGGTATGCCTCTGAGTAGAGCTGGAGTTTCTTTAACCGGGCAGCATATGGCATCTGTTTGAGCCCTTTGATCCTCTTGGTGAGGTACTTTTGGGGTCTTTCCAGTTGCTGCAGATGTCTGGTAAGGTACATCCCAAAAGGGGCATTGTACTCAATTATGGGCCTGATGAGGGATGAATAAAGAGGCACGATGACCTCCCCTGATCTAGATGTGAATCCCTTCATAATTAGGTGGACTATATAAAATGTTTTTCTAACCACTTTGGCCACGTGGTTGTCAAATGAGAGGTTGCTATCAACTTGGGTCCCCAGGTCCCTAAGTACTTCTTCCGTACTTAATGGATTACCACCTATGTGGTAATTTGTGGGCACTTTGTTTTTGCCAAAGGGGATGACTATACACTTTTTGGCGTTTAGCTTGAGGCCATGGCTCTGGCACCAGTTGTCTGTTTCTATGAGGCCCTTTTGGAGGATGCTTGTGTCGGCTGGAGAGTCGATTATGGCGCCCAATTTGCAGTCATCTCTGAACTTGGTCAGCCACAGTCCTTCCGTGTTGGCCTGTACCTCCTAGAAATATATACCGAACAAGAGAGGTCTCAGGACTGAGCCTTGCAGGATGCCACTTGTAACTGGTTTGGAGTCTGACATGGCTCCAGCAATTCTAACCATGTGGGTTCTGTCCTTGAGCCAGTTTGCAACCCATCTAGTGACATAGGGGTTTATATTTAAGCTGGTGAGCTTATCTATAATGTCCGAGTGGGGTATTGTATCGAAGGCTTTTGCGAGGTCCAGGTAGGCTGTGTGGACCACCTTCCCCTCGTCAATGGCCTTGGTGACTGTTTCAAAGAAATTGACCAGGTTTAAGAGGCAGGATCTGCCCTTAACAAAACCAAACTGGGTAGGATCCAGTGTCTGTAGGTCCCCAATATCTTTATTTATGAAGTCCATGATGATCCTTTCCATAGCTTTGTAGACCAAGCTAGTCAGGCTTATGGGGCGATAGTTTCCAGGATCCGTTGAGGCACCACCTTTGTGGAGAGGGACCACTGTTGCTGTACGCCACTCTTTGGGTACATATCCTGTGGTAAGACTGGGACTGAACAGTAGTTTTATGTTTGGGTTTAGCTCTTCTTGGAGTTCATGTAGGATGCAGCCCGGGACACCGTCTGGTCCCATTGATGCTGTGTTTTTTGCTTTGGAGAGGGCGGCTCTTACCTGAGCATCTGAGATGTCAGGGGGGAAGCACTCTGCTGGGATAGATATTTGCCCTTTTGGTTGGGAGGGGGGAGAAGTTTGTGCTGAACCTGTCAGCTAGGATGTTGGCAATGTCTGTGGGTTCGGTGTATTTTTTGTCATTTTGGACTAATTCTGAGCATATCTGGGAATTCCCACCCAGGTTCCAAACATAACTAAAGAAAGCCTTGTAATTATCCTTAGTGTCCTGTGCAATTTTTCTCAAGAAGCTGGCCTTAGATGATTTTATGAGTGCCCGTAGTTTTTTGCTAACACTGATCAGAGATGCCTTCCCTTTTTGGGATTTTGCTCTATCATGTAGTAACTTCCTCCTTCTATTGTATAGTTTGTTTATGGCTGGGGTCCACCAGACAGGACGTCTGCCTTTGGAGGATTGGGTCTTGGTTTTATTTGGGATTGCATGATCCATGCATTCCTGAAGGTGTTCATAGAATGCATTTATAAAGCATTCTGCGGTCTGGGCCGTATTTTCCACAGGCCCGGGGGCTACGAAGGATTCCACCTCGGTTTGAGGAGTGTGAAATTTGGTTTAGAGAAGTTTTTCACTGTGGTTTTCTGGGCAGGGGGTGGGGTCGGGATGTGAATATCCAGTGAGATTAGTTTATGGTCTGATCTTACCAGTGAGGGATACACTTCTGGTCTGGAGCATAGAGTCCCCATGTTGGTGATGATCAGGTCCAGTATGTTTTCCCCTCTTGTGGGAGTGGTAACAAGTTGTTCCATAGCATTTGAGTTTATAAATTCTAGGAACCTTTGAGCTAGGGTGTTGGAGCTAGAATAATGCTCCCAGTCTATGTTTGGGTAGTTGAAGTCACCCAATATAATGGTGTTTGAAGAGACCTTCATATTTTTCAGTGTTCTCAGGAAGGCCGAGTGGGGTTCCTGGGTTTGGGAGGGTGGTCTGTAGCAGGCTATAAACTGGAAGGCAGTTTTACCCACTATTAGTTGCACATGGATAGTCTCTGATGCTTCGTGCTGTGCCACCAACCTGGAGGTGTGGGTATCGTTGACAAATATTGATACTCCCCCTCCTTTTCTGGTTCGGTCCAAGTTTTGGGGCCGAAAAGCATAGTATGAGGTATAACCTGGTAGTGCTGGGGTGCTCTCGGGAGCCTTGTACCAGGTTTCTGTTACTGCACAGATATCAATGTTTTCCATGCTAAGGAGAGTTTCGAGTGCATGCATCTTGAGGTTTAGATTTCTGGCGTTGAGTAGCATTACTCTTAGTTTCTTATCCCTTGTGATACCTATGGAGGTGGGTTTGTCTTTTGAGCCTTGCCTAAAAAAGGCACTATAGGGGTAGCAAGAGCCTTTGCCAATATCCGAAAGCCCAGGGGTGACAGGTGCAAGCCGTCTCTAGCGAAGCATCGTGGCTTGTCGAGCATGTCATCCCAGGCTGACAGGCATTGGATCCCCTTTGAATGACACCAATACTTAAGCCAATTGTTGAAATTAATCATCTTGTCTTCATATTGTGGCATCATTCTTGGTGAGGATAAGATGCTACTCAAGGTCAGGGTCATACCGGCCTGGGCTACATACTCAGAGAGCTCCTCTATGTCTCTTTTCATGTAATCCAGGGAGGTACGTCTCAGGTCATTCACACCAGCATGGACAATGACTGAGTCATATTTGTACTTGCCTTGGAGTGACCTGAGTGCTTGTGTTATGTGGTGGATCCTAGCACCCGACAGGCAGCTCACCGTGACCTTCTCCTTGTTCAGCCTGGTGAGCGGGACGTCAGTGTGCCTGACGATAGAGTCACCTATTACAAGTGTATCAGGTGTGTTGTTTAACCTTAAGGGCTGTGACTGTTCGGGAAACTGGCTTTGTGAGCTATGTGTTGCACGTGTTTTGTTTTGGGGTAGCGGTTGCTTGGGTGTCTGCTTTGGAGGTCTCTGCTGCTTAGGCAGATTTTTATTTAGAGCCTCTGAGTATGTTTTTGTGTGTTTATGTGTTTGGTTTGCTGTCATGGTAGGTCTATGTGAGACTGGAATTGTAGTGAGTGTGGTTTCCTTCTCCTCCTGACTGGTTATGCCAGTACTGAGTTGAGAGAGTTTAGCCTCCAGTTTGGCTATATGATTGCATCTCTCACATGTGTTGGAATTTGTTGGGAGGAGGAGAGGGTTGTCTGTGTACTTGAGGCAGTTGTAACATTGCCTCAAGATTCCCAGATTCACCAGCTGGACCGGAGAGGAGATTGACAACTGACCTTTGGACATGCTAGAATAGTATTGGGAATTCCTTTATAATTGAAAAAAAGGGCCAATGGGGAACAAGGTACTCAAGGGGAGTTTGTGAGGGTGTAGTGCTTTTAATTTTTTTAGTGCTGACTTATATAATTGCTTTAGTGAGCAAGTGCCAGGTAACATAAATGCAATGTGTTACAGGTAACTTAAATGCAAAAATGACAAACAGTAACTTTCTTTCAAGTGAAACAAGGAAATAAGTACAGTAAGCAATGCAGATATCACCAGGGATCCACAGAAGCGCTGAAAAGCCGCATTTTAGGTGGAATTAGCGTTTCAGGGAAATAACAAGCAAACAAGCATACAAACAAAGCTAGATTCAGCAGGCCTGGATCTAGTCTATGCTACAGCAAACAAGGTGTACCAATTTCAGTAAGAAACAGTTCAAATATGCAGGCACTATAAGCCTTTAACCAGAAATTCCCAGCTCAGAAGGGCAGAGTCCAGTCTCTCCTCCCACAAGAGTGCAGACCACGAACCTTCTTAATGTAAAATAACTGGCCTGAAGCCCAAGTGCTTAAACCAGAACTAATACACTTTTAGAATAACAGACACTGGGCCTTCAAGTAACAGTTCCCAACTTAGAAGGATGTAAGCTACCTGTCCTGCCACCACAGTGCAGGCCACAAACCTTCCTAATGTAAAACAACTGGTCTGAAGTCCAAGTGCTTAATCCAAAAGACTTAGAATGATAGCTACACTTTAATCAAGTTACTACCAAGCAGTAATAAATACAATTGAATACTTTAAAGAATGCCTGGATTAGTGCTCAAGTTATACAAACAAAGTTAGATTCAGCAGGCCTGGATCTAGTCTATGCTACAGCAAACAAGGTGTGCCAATTTCAGTAAGAAGGAGTTCAAATATGCAGGCACTATAAGCCTTTAACCAGAAATTCCCAGCTCAGAGAGGCAGAGTCCAGCCTCTCCTCCCACAAGAGTGCAGACCACGAACCCTCTTAATGTAAAATAACTGGCCTGAAGCCCAAGTGCTTAAACCAGAATTAATACACTTTTAGAATAACAAACACTGAGCCCTCAATCAGCAGTTCCCAACTCAGAAGGATGTAAGCTACCTGTCCTGTCACTACAGTGCAGACCACAAACCTTCTTAATGTAAAACAACTGGTCTGAAGCCCAAGTGCTTAAACTAAAAGGCTTAGAATGAGTTACACCAAGCAGTAATAAATACAACTGAGTACTTTTAAGATGACACAAAAGCAAAATAAAGTAGGAAGAAACACAAATACAGTAAAAGCAGATAATTTTTTTTTTTTTTTGAGTGAGCAAATGAGATGGCCCAGGAGGAGTATCCAAGTGCAAATTTACAAGAGGGGTGGGCAGTTTCAAAGCCACCAAGATTAACACCAAGACAAAAACAGAGAGGGTGGGTGGGAACCTACTAAAAAACAGAGTCACAACTTCCAGCTAGATATTCCTCAATGAAACACAAACAAATTACTTTAAATTGTGTATTATTTGATAAAAGTGCAGATAAAAATTTACTTAGCTTCACTTATGCATTCAGTTGATTGCATGCAGGTCTTAGCCAGCCAAAGCTCACAGTTTCAGTAATCTTTACCAGAATTTTACTGCATTCATATATCTGACTCTCAGCACTCTTAATACAGTTGGTACTCCCAGTTCTCTTATGGTTAGACATATTATCATGGCCAAAAGAAATGCTGCAAAAACACAATGAATGTTTGTCTCATGCCACAAATATTATCATCAAAAGCTAGAAGATACTGGATATCAATTAATCCTGATGGTACTACAGTCTTGATCAAGCAAAAAAAATGTTTTGCAGAGAAACAGTAAGTACCTGAGACTTAAAGACAGTAGAGGAAGCAAAATGCATGAACACAATGTCAGCAGCTCAGTAAGTAACACGTCTGACCACTAGATAACACAAAAGGCTGTAAGTTTTTCAAAAACACTACGTGTTCAGATCCATTTTTCAGAACTGAAAAGGTGACACAACATGGAGGGCAGTATACTGCTGATGTGCTGCCCTTTATGTGAAACATTAAACCAAAATCCTACTTTCTTGAGTTACTGACAGTTCAGATGGATATTAAAGATAACAAATGCATTGTTGATGGATCTGGCATTGCTTCTACTTGCTCCCTCTGGAAATGTGTCGTCATGGTGGCAGAAAAGGCAAGGCAGCAGCTATGATCACTTCAAAACTATTGGAGAACAAGGACTATTTGAATATAGTGAGTTGATCCACCTTCAATTAGTTTCCCAGATGATAAATATACAAATATGGACATCAGTAATGAAACATCTGATCAGAAAGATTTTTGATGTTTTACAACAAAAACAAATTAAGCTTGAAAGGACAATGTTAATGAAAAGATGAACTCTATAACACTAATAACAACTACATCTGACACTTACTTCAATAATATAAGTAAACCAAATCTTTTGTGAGATTTTTTTTCATTTTCATAATTTATGTATAAAGTGGAGAAGAAAGAAAAAATATCCATTTCAGAAAGAAAATACTTCATAATTTCAGGAAAAGCAATGTTCCCATAATATTAGTCATGTGACTTTTCACCTTGTTAAAATGAAAGTAGATTACAGATGATAACATAAAGCTCCAGAATAATCTGAAAATATACTGACCCAAATCTGTAAGATGTTGAGAAGGAGGAAATACCTGAGGATGCAGAGTCCCTCGCACCTGGGATTCTGGCCAATGTGTTGAAATGGAGATCGCTGTGACTGAGATGAATTTCTTCACATTTATTACTCATAAATGTCAGTTATGGTCACATACCTGATTGCAGCCCTTACATTAATTTCCTTCTGCCTAACAGTAGTTCCTATTAGTTCTCAAAGGGTTATCACCAGTGGGGATTGTTCATTTACCAATTTTGCTTTCATAAAGATACATCTTTAGACTTATTTTGTTAAATATATTCAGTTCTTGCATGATGATAAAAGTCATTCCTTAGCTCTACAAATTTGTAAAATATTTCAAAACATTGTATGTGAACAATGACAAAGAATAATACATTTATGTTAGTCTAGTGAAGTAGAAACAATCTGTCTATCCAAGAAGTAAAGCTATCAATGAAAGGAGAATAGAACGTCCAAATTCACAATGTTTAAAATGCCATTAAGCTTACATGGTCCCTGGTTATCTTCCACCAGGTACCACAGGGTAGTTATATGTACTTCATCTGCTGTTTTACCAAATGGGTACAAATGTAAAAAATAAATAAATAAATAAAACTAGATAGCTTCCTTTGAAAATATGGATTAGAGGTCATACAATTCCAGAATACTTTCAAAATTCACTGCATTTCTTTAATGAGTGTGAACTAGTCAGTGTGATCTGAAAAGCAAGAAACATTAAAAACATTTGAAAAATAATTTGATCATAAGTGCATAATCTGACACCAGATAAAGATGGCATGGCCCACATAGTCTTCCCATTGTCCTACATAATGGATATAAGGTGCTGATCCTATTTATCCAAGAGCTTATTTTCCACAACTTTAAAAATTATCATGTTTATTATGTCATCATTTTCTTAACTACTTGTTCTGTTGAGGGTCACAGCATTAGCAAGCTAAGCAACAACAGCATCCAGATTATGCTGTGCAAATTAAAGATGCACTCCCACCAACATGCCCTAGATGTTCCCGGGTCCCCTCCAAGTGGTGCCTAAACTTCCTCAAGTGACGAATCTTAATATGGAGGAGCAGAGGCCGTACCCCTCAGTCATCCTGTATTTCTGAGATCCTCGTTCTACCATACAGAGCAAGGCCAGCTACCCTGCAAAGGAAATGCATTTCTGCTCCCTGGATTTGTCATCTCATCATTTCCATTACTACTTAAGTTCACAAGCAAAGAAGAAGATATGGATACAGATTAATAAGTAAACTGAGAATGTCATTCTGTCTCTCAGCTCTTCTTTCCCTACCATTATAAAGTACAACACTTGCAGTACTGCTGCCTCTCTATCAGTCCACTGGCAATCTTCCAATCCCATCTACCATCACTCATGAACAAGACCACAAGGTACTTCAAACCCTCACCTAAGGTAGCTGCTCCCCTCTGTCTTGAAGAGAGAAATTCACTCTTTTCACAGGGAAAGCCATGACCCACTGGCTTACAGAAAGTTGAGTTAACTATGTCAGTCCAACAGGTCCAGCAATTCAGCACTTAGAGATGGAGTTCATATGCTTCTGCTTCCTAGTCACAGTGAAACTGTGTAATCACTGCACTGACCAGTTCCACCATCTGCTTTGAGTTTCCTCAGAAGACTGCAGGTCCATCAGATTCAGGAATTCTTCAGTGTTTTTCTTCCTCTCAAAAATGCCCTCATTTAAGGTCAGTAATTTTTCTTCCTTGCTAGATGTCGCGTGGGATGGCGGTAGCATTGTTACCTCACAACAAGAGGTTCTCCCGTTCGATTCTCGGCTGGGCTTGGGAGTGCCTTCTGTGTGGAGTCTACATGTCCTCCCTGTGGTTGGGTAGCGTTCAAAAGACATGCGTGCGTAAATGGGTGTGCCTTCATTGAAGGTTGGGCGTCGAGCTGGCACCTCGGCGTTTTGTAAAAATCTACTGCCAATCATTAGTGGACTGCAGTTCCGCTGTGGCGACCCCTTACCGGGAAAAGCCGAAAGACAAACAACACAACAACTTTTTCTTCCTTGCTGAAAGCAAGATGGTAATGTCCCGCCTCCTCTTCCTGAGTCACCACATGGTGTGACAGAAGTACTTTGAGGCTGTATAAAAATCATTTTCCATGGCCTCATCCAGATCCTCCCACATCTAGGCTTTCAATTTAGTGACTATTACAGCTGCTACCTTCCTGGCTTTGTGTGTGTGTGTGTGTGTGTGTGTGTGTGTGTGTGTGTGTGTGTGTGTGTGTGTGTGTGTGTGTGTGTGTGTGTGAGGAATTTCTTGATAGCATTGTATGGAAGGCATCTTTATTTAACCTGACAATCTTCTTTATTGCTGATGTCCTGCAACAGATCATAACATTATTGCTATAGCAAGTGCAGGGCACCTTTTGGTCTCAGCTTCTTTTTCCTTTGTCACCTAGTAGAGTTTTGAACAGAGTCCATTCAGATTACACATTCCTAAACTCCCAAAGTATATTGGAGAAGCCTGTCCTGCATGCAAGTGTTGGTTATGCATGTCCCATGAAAATGTCACTACCTGTTTTGACTTCCAGACTCAGTCTAGTTGCTGCCCTAGTTATATAGCTCAACTCAACACCAAGTGATGATCAGCTGAACGCTGGACACCTTTGTTGACCCATGTGCCCGAATGTATAACCTATGGCTTAGTGATAGTACAAATCAATCAGGGATCTTTGATCCAGGGTGCTTTGGTTACCAAGTATATCTATGTGAATCTTTGTGTTCTTTGTTTTCCCCTAAATTGTGTCATTGTCCCTTCAAAGTATTTGCAATAGACTTTTCATGCTTATCACAGAGGTCTAGAACCAGTTAGTCACTCAGGTTTAGATCCAACAAGCTGTTTGCCTAATCACTTATCACCAGGTACGTCTATCACTCTCCACATATGTTTTGAAATCTCTCAAAAGAACTGCATAATATGTAGGTGTTACAATACTGAGAGCCACATCCACATTGTCTAAGAAGGCAAATACTCTGAAAGGCTGTTAAGTGCATAGGCACAAACAATAGGCAGGGTTTTACTTTCTGCATGTCAAAGATGCACTGATACTACTCTTCACCCATTTTCATTTACATGAGCTACACCTGAACAACACCTGCTTGCTGCCTCACCTCAAGGTTAGTTCTAGAGAAGTAGGGACCACCACCATCCAAACTTTCTGTTTTCAGAACCAACGCCATATCTAGCAGTAAGACAAAGTAAATCTAGGTATTAATTCTCAGTGCTCTGCACAATCTCTTGCTCTTTTCTCAATAAGTGTAACATTTCATGAGTGAAGAGTAGTTTCCACTTGCAGGATCTAGATCATTTTAATCGACCCTGGCCCTACCCACCAATTGAATGACATTGCACCTAAACCCTGCCATTTGCAAAATGGCTCAATACAGGGTTTTTTTTCCATATACACCATTGGCTGGTAACTTTAAATATTTTCATACTGAATGTGTATCAAATGGATTCCAAGAGGTTTGAGAATATTCATATTAATATTGATATTACCCTGCAGAAATGAATACCCTAACACATTCCTGGAAGAAGGGAAGGGGACAAGTACATTTTAAAATAGGGATATCATGCATAATAGTTTTGATATAATTCAACAGAGTAGAAATGAAGTAACTACAATCCAGAATTTGCAATTCTTATGTGATTGTTAAAGCTAAATCTTCAGCCACTAATTTCAGTTCTAAAATACAATTGATATAAGATGAAATAAGTGAATGAAACTCAAAAGCTGTGTAAACTAAATACATTTGATCATTATAAAAAGACTGTGACATTATATGTTTATAAGAAATTGGATCTGGTACATATGAATGCTACAACTGAAGTTACTGACACTTTAGTAGTTTAGCAAAATTCATAAAATGATAATGGAATAATGTCATTTTTTAGGAACTTACCATAACCAGTAAGAAATTCACACTGATTGGCTGAGCAGCAAAATCAGTTCCAATAGTTTCTAAAGTACTCACATTAAAAAGAAAACGGATTTAAAGACAATCAGTTTTCACTTGGATTCCACAGAGCCAAACAAACAGTACAGGATTTTAATACCAAGCTAACAGGGAGAGGTCTTGGACAGAAGTGGTTGCACAGCCACCCAAACCACGGCCACAGGAGCAGCACCAACAAAGGAACTGGACAGAAGCAGGACAGAAGGAGATGAGCATGTACTGTTAACTAATATACTCTTTTAATACTTTTCTGAGAAACAATTTTAAAATGATTAATTTATTGAATTACATTTTAAACCCAGATGAATTTTTTTCTTTTATTCTTTAAGTAACAGTCAGTGTGGTGGACAGTGTTAATAGTTTAAAAGAGTATGTAAGGAAATTGAACCTGCCTATTTCAATTTTTACTTTCTACCAAGGATAATTTGAATACTACTTGAATGCAAAACAACAAATTAGTGTAATCCAGTACCACTATCAGAGTTAGTTGCTTTTCAGGAGATCTGAAAAAGAGAAATTTGGGAGGTTAAGGTAGCGCCATCAAAACCAAAAATATAATAATTCAAGTATTCATAAGAGGCAGTTACCTGACCTTTGTCATTCTAATGACTGATGGTTTTAAAGGCAGACAATAGGGAAGCATTGGTGATTTGGATAAGGCAGACTGTAATATCAAAATGTTAAGTTTTAGTTTATATCAAATTATTATGAAACTGTGCAATTTTCAGATATACAATGACATTTTAGATTTTGCAGTCTATAATCCGTTTAATAAGCGATCACGATCCAGATCACTTATGAAACAGTTTTCAGCTAATTGCCAAACATCCACTATTTTTAAAGGTAGTTTTACACAAATAACCTTAAAAATAACACAAGCTATATAATAAACAACCACAATCATGATCATTTAATGACAACTTGCATGCTTTCAAACTTTTAGCGGCCCCACATGTTCCCTTGTTTGACCCAGGTAGCTGTTGTTGTACACCTGTAGGATAAGAGTAAGGGATTTACTGTCTAAAGTTAAGTCAGTTTGTAAGGACGTTTTCCAGGATTTTATGTTCAGACCATTTTTGTTTATTATTGCTTTTATACCCACATTTCCATCTAAGGACCACGTCTGGACCACTAAGCTTACCAATGATTCTAAAGTGACCTCTGTGGTAACCCTTCTCACTGATACCCAAGTATTACAACATCTGAATTCCCTATACCAATTGGTTTTGTAAAACAGAACTGTCACTAACACCAATAAGTGCAATTTCTTGCATTTTGGTCATAGCATCAAAGATTGACTGTATTCTGTCAGACCTAGGACTATAAATCCACAATCACCAAACACATTTTAACGAAAGCGCTTTCACTGAAAAAGCGCTTTCGTTAAAGTGTGTTTAAAAAAAGCCCCCTGCACCCCCCACACCCCCCCTACTTAAATATTCTCACTCCAAGGTCGCACTACAGTGGGGAAAAGAGAATTATCTCTTATCCCCACTGTAGTGCAAACTCCGCAACAGGCATACATATGCGAAAGTGCCTTTCGGTGAAAAGTACTTTCGAGCAAGTATGCCCGGCCAAATCTGTTTCGGTTATGTTGCCATTCGGTGATCCATACGGATCCCATTCTGTCAATGATCAAATACTTCCTACAGCTAACTTTGTTAAAGATTTAGTAGTTAATGGCTGACTAGCCTCTGAACTATAAATCTAATATTAACATGATAAAATGCTGCTTTATTATCATCGTGGACATTCTGCAAACAGTAAACTCACAGTTAACCGGCACCCATGGTGATTGGTAGATGCAGGATAAATGTAGTTTCTGGTTGCTTTTGAGTTACTATTAAAAATAGGCTTGACAAATACCGTCCCCTAGACTATTTATTTGGTTTGACTTGTTCTCAGGTTGGGGAGAGAGGGAATTTATTCCTATCCTCCTTTTTAAAACTCTTAAAACTCTAAAAACATAAGGTAGGTTTCTGCGGGGGGGGGGGGGGGGACAGAAAGTGCAACACATGAAAATTGCACTGTAATTCTTCCATATTTTTTGCTGGTTGCTTGAGAGTGCTGGTTGCTTGAGTTCCGGTTAACTGAAAGTTTACTGTACTATTATATCAAAATATCTATTTGTTATGATTGCTTTGCATAAGGCATTGGCTAGTCCTTCTATTGAGTATGCTGACTTCTTTTGTTCATACCATCTCAGGGATATAAGAAGATTAAAGTGTGCGCAGATTTTTTTTTTTTTTGCCAAGAAAATGTCTGCTGTTCAAGATTTATCTTAAATGAAAGACTACAATTAGTGTCTCAGTTTTGCAGCAGAAATGACATGGAAATATGTCATCATTTCTTTATAAGTTAAAGTAAGTTTTCATAAAAGTTTGAAAGTCAGAAGGTGAACTGAGATCTGATATGCACAGAATATGTTTACTAGCAGTTAATTCAAAGTAATGATACCATCTACACACAGGTAAAAAGCATGAGTCTCAGTTCCTGGGTATACGTTTCACAGGAACAGAGGTATTCCAGAGGAATTCAGGGAAAAGCAAAATGAAATGACTCAAAAGCTAGATGAAACCTTATGAAAAGCAGTATGAACAGCAAATGTAAATATCCTGACAGTATTGTGAGAAGAAATAAAATGGTTCTGAAACATTTCAGGCTTTGTGGGGGTTTAATATTTCTAGATTAAGGACTAAGACAGAGCTAAGGGCACCGTATAAGTTTGGAGGAACATTAGTTACATACAATGTGAGTGACATATCATCTCAGAGAGAACAGTGGAGCATTAGAACAGGTGTGTGAAACAGATGCAATGGAAGAGAAGTATTTGAAGAGACACGTAGGACATGGGTTCAGAACTGATAGATAGTGATAGTAGGCTGGGACATAATTCATATCCAAGAAGGGACAAGAAACTTACTTGTATTGATGGATCTATGAAGGAAAAAGGACAGTTTTTTTTATGATATAGCTCTGCATATCTACTGGCTAATAAATGACAACAGTGAAACTCTAAAAATCACTTTAATTCTAAAAATATATGTAAATTACTAGGCTGTCATTAAATACAATACAGCAATGCTGGGAATGAAACATCTTTATTTAAAATATGTATTAACAGCTGTGACACCTCTAAAACATATATGGAGGGAATGTAAAAGGAAAGTCTAGTTTAAATATATTAAATGCAATTTGCTTGTGATATTTGCCCTTCAAAGAAAAATCAGTCTAGACTTTGGCATTTATACTAGACTTATCAATGCTTGTCTGATTTCTAATTCCACTCATGTCTTTGACCCCGACTGAGTTACTTTATAACCAGAGAGCTTTCAAGTACAACCAAGAAAAAAAGTGCAATGAACTCTTCTTCCTTAATCACTTGCATCAAAACCATGCTTAGGAATAGAGACAGGCCGTAATAATGACAGCAAGAATCACAATCTATAGGCACTTCTCAGACCTACAGCAGCAGCAGATGTGGTGGTTGTGAAGTATGACAGAAGGGCTTGAAAATCAGTGCAATAGGGCTCCAAAATTTTCATAAGGTTAAGGGTTGGAGGTCAGTGTCTTACATGATGAGTTAAACGTGAAAATGTCTGACTGTGGTAGGGCAAGTAGTCTTTTGCTGTTGTAGAGTAGTCTTAAATACTTAAATGATCACTCTTCCGATGACTGAAAGCAGAAGTAGTTGGGAAATTAATTTGTGCTAGAATATTAGCAGCATAGTAAGTTTACCTTATTTTTGGTGATTAGATCCATACTACTGGCATGAGTTAATTGCATTCTGTTTTCATATGACAAATACATTTTACCACCATGTACAAATTATTTGAAGCATCCACATTATAAACTACCAACAGCAGATGTGATTTCATTCCAACATATCACATTTATTTGCAATATCATTGCTGGGGCAGTGTGTTTCTGGATGAACTTGTGATATATTATTTCAGGGGCTGAACAGGGAGAGTAAATTAAAAAGACATCCAAACTTCATTTTAAGAATTTCACAGGATAAAGTACCTGCCACAGATGTACATAGTTTTTTAAATAAATGTTCTATTCATGATAAATACCAACTATCATTTAATTGTAAAGGTGGTCTTATAAAAATACATGCTTTTTCTATTTTATATCATATGTGAGTCTGAGGAGACACTGCAAACATTATATATATAGGTTTATTACGTGAACTGGCAGAAATGCAAATAGATTTAAAGTCAACACGTTTTGGTTTCTGAAACTTATATACATAATATTTTTCTTAGTACCTTTCAGTGTCTCACAGCTTTCTAACCAGTAGGCTGTATTTAAACATCTATGACTATAGGCCTATTCCAGTTATATACTGGAATTACTTCACCTTATATATTTATATATCTTGTCACAAATGTGTTATCACCACATGTCCAGTTTCTTCCTCATTGCTGCTCCTCAGATGAGGAGCAAACTGCCTGACAGCAAGCTACCCGTATTTATACAGCAGTCATGATCAATTAGGAGCACATTACTAGATAATATAGAGCTTTGTCTAGCTACATGTGACAATATCCCCACAACACACACTGCTACACACACGTTAAAAATGTGCTACATCTTTTTCAGACCTTATGTGATACAGCTACCTCCATCGCAGCCCAAAATTATCATTTTTGGACTCATAACAATGGGGTGTAGGTCTTTCACAACCCATCAGCATTTTAACTTAGTAGGTCATACTTGTGGGTCATTGTTGGGGAAGAGTTAAAGGTAAATATGGGTTTCAATAAATGTCCACAGCCTGATACATTCTTGGTATGCTTATACTTGCTTTATTGAAACTTTATGAATATCAAACCGGAAGGAAAGAAATAAAAGATGACAAGGCAGGCACAGAGTGAACGTGATAAAGAAATTTGGCTTATTGACTGCCAATGCGATGGCAGTTTAAACTTTCATTAGCCACATAGATACAAACCATTGTGGTGTTTATTAGTGTCCAATTTAATTTACTTAGTGCCTTACATCTCATAGCATACAGTGAAGAAAGTGAAAATCAGTGGTGTTGTTAGATTATGTCTTCCATGAGTCTGTACCTCTTAGTTTGTCAGTTTCATTCTTCAACATTTCAGGCCTGTGCTTTATTCCTACTAAGTAGTTAAATGTCTGATTCAGGTGCAGAACAGGACTCCTCATCTGTGCTTAATTAGCCTTTGGATTACAAATGAAGCAAGAGAATTACATCTAACGTGTCCGTAGGCACTTTGAAGTCTTGGTGCAAGTGGTCCTGTGATCAAGGCTGAACCACACGAGTTTATATCAACTGCATCTCATATATTTTAAAATCTATATGTGGCTGGGCTGGGTGCCTCAGTTTCTGTATTTGCAGTAACTCATTGGCTAAACCCTGTGTTCTCAGGTATGATTTCACTGTACTGTTGAATGAAGTAAATCAATGTGATTAGTCTGCTCTCTACCAAATGTCTGTGTGCGGCTCATTACTTCAAGTGGCACTTTAATTCAGTGCAGTTTATACTTCAGTTTTGTTGTTGAATTCATTCTATTCTGGGTTGATCTCTTTTACCCAGAGCTTTGCTGCCCTGATAATGTATAGTTAAATATAGACTATTTCTACCACTATGACAGTCAATAGATTTTTGTTAGTCTCATTCAGGGCTTTTGGATGCTGTCTGTGGTCTACTGGTGTTCTGTCATGGGGGGCATTCTTGGGACATAAAACAGATGCCTCTTTCAGATAGCTTTCTCTTACCAATATGAAAACAATCTTACCATTTTAGATACATAATAACTTTGTATTTCTACACTTCTGAGAGTTGACTGTGCTTTCCGGCTGTTTAAATGGTAGAATTCCAAGACTTAGAGTTGGCTGTAATTCCTTGAAGGGTGGCTGTCTAGGTCCATCATTATCATCAGCCAATAATGGACATATGTTGCATCCTTCACTAGTAACCACTGAAGAAGACACAGAGCATGATGGAATGGAAGCCATCCAATGGATGGACTTCACTGGAGAAGTCTTTAACTGATACCTAGTCTCTTGCTTCATTATCATACTAGCCTTCTGATTCATTACATTCTCACTGCATTCTGACTCATGTGAAGGATCTCATAAGAGATCCTTCTGCTGATCACATATTGGCCAGCCTCCATGCTGCCATTTTACAAGTGGGGAAATAGTTCTCAAGCTTATTCTCTGAGTGGCCAGACTGAATTTCTAGTACATGTCACATTCCTTCACTCTGTGTCCTTTTACAAAGAATTAGAAACACTTTCATTGTTGGTCCTGGCTGGTGAACTGACAAATACAAAAATGCTTGCATGGTCTAAGTTCTACAAACAATAAGGATAGTGTAGGGTTTAGGTATGTCCTTCTAATATTGTATGTGATGTTAGGAAATGGGTCATCAAAAGGTGCCTGCATCTCCAAATAAAACAGCTTTACTGCATGCATAGAATATTTGTATCATGATCAGAAGGAGACCTCAAACAGTTATCCACTGCAGGTGACATTCAAACTCACATTTTTCATTTTGATCTAACACTGTGGCAGTTAGTACATAGGATTAAGGCTATGAGCTGTTAAAAAAAAAGCTGTTTTCTGTAGCCAAGGTCTGATCCTGTCAGAATCCATTAACCTACAGTGAGACTCTTAGTAAGTCACTTAACCAGATTGTGCTCTGGGATAATTGAGAAACTGGGTCAGATTCCTCAATAGATTCATAGGTTTATAGGTTAATGCTAAGCTATTGATCCAGTGGACCATTTGTAGCCTAGCCAACAATCCCACCCATTTTCCAAGACATGAATTAATACTAGATCCCATCCTACTTTCATCCCCTTTCCATTAGGGATAGAGACGGGTGTACTTATGATTGTCCATCCAGTCATTTAAGGGTCATGGAGCTACTCTGTTTTACCCCAAATGGGAGTCTTGCCCATAAACAAGCTATTCTGTGTGAAAGATATCTATCCAACACATCCCATTTATGTCTTGGTTGAAGTTTAGGTCACTTGAGAGGGTGTTTAGGGTGGTATTAATTTGGTTGATGGTTACATAACACCAGATCTTTTGAGGTTCTCTAGGAAAAACATAGATCTCTTCTCCATAATCAATAGGAAATGGAAAAGAGTAAGAGCATTTTAAGGCAGGCAGGGTAAGTCATGCAGAATTCTTTTTGTAAGGAAATGCTGCGGTCTCTTGAGTTGGGTCATATGCTTAGTCAAGAAGACTCCAAAGGGGGCATTATACTCTGTTCTATCATTGGTCTGATAAGGGAGGAGTAGAGAAGGAGAACAACTTCCTTGGGTGTTAATGATATACTCCTGGTAATTAGTCTAGCTATATAAAATAATTTCCTAACAACAATGGTCACATGGTAGTCAAAAGATAATTCATTGTAAGTGAAGACGCCCAAGTCCATAATGAGTAAGTCAAATTTTTGGAGGTGTAGGAATGCCCACATTAGCCAAAGGACTCAACGCTGCATTTTTTTGGCATTTAGCCTGAGGCTGTGATCCAAGCACAACTTATTAGCTGAGTTAGGCCCTTCTGGAGAATGCATATATTTTCTGAGTTATTTATGGCAGATCTGAGTTTGTAGTCATCAGTAAAACTTCATCAGCCACAGGCCTTTGTGTCTGCTTTAATAATAGAGAAGAAAATACCAAACAGGAGTGGTTCCAGTACTGATACCTGAGGGACACCACTGGTAACCACTCTTTTAGTTGACAGTGTGCCTGAAACACTGACAGACTGTGTTCTACCAGCGAGCCAGTTTGCTATGCAATGGGTGACATAGGGTTTTACTTTTAATTGGATTATCATATAGATGATGCTTGGGTGTGGAATAGCATTGAAGGCTTTGGCCAAGTGCAGGTATTAATTAACAAAGTACAGTTATGACTTGTTAACCAATTTATCCAAGTCTAATGTCTTAGTGGCCTGTTCAAAAGAGTCGAGCTGATTCAAGAGGCAGAATCAGCCTTTAATAGACCCATATTGGTTCTCGTCCAGGTTTTTAAGGCTGCCTATGCCTAAGTCTTGTTTATAAGGTATCTCCATGTTGTGCTCCATGCATTACAGATAAGGCTAGTGAGACTGATACGTCTGTAGTTGCCAGGGTCAGCCATGGGTCTCCCTTTGTGAGCAGGATGACTACAGCAATTCTCCATACTGCCTGCATGGAGATAGGAGAGAGGCACTGACAAGAAGACAACCTAACACATTGTCAAGGTCCATGAAGCTATGGTTTTTAGCCCTGAAGAGAGTGCTTAGGACTTAGTGGTGATGGGGGGGGGGTGGCATAGGCACAGCCATGCTAATATGCTGTGAGCAACTTTAAGGAGATAGGGTGACAAAGTCTAAACTGAATTACCCCCTAATATGTTGGCAATGTCCTCAGGACATGAGCATGTGATGTTATTTTGTATTAACTCAGAACATTACTGGTTATTATTTCTTAGGTTCCTTACACAGCTGAAGAAAGCTTTGCTGTATACTTAAAATGGGTAGTGATTTGTAATTTGCACTTGCTTTTGCAGGAACTAATTTTGTTTCTAAATTCTTTTTTGAACACTTTGAGCCTTTCCTTTGCTGGTAGGGCAATGGTTTGCTTTTACAGGCTAGGAGTGTCTTTCTTCTGTTGTGTATAGCTTGTTTATACTGTAGTTCCAACAAATGAGCCTGTTCTTAAATTTAGCACTATATTTGTGTTTTATGGGAACCAAAACTTCAATACTAGCTTGAAGGTAGGTATAAAATTTATCCATGAAAATAGCAGCATGAGATGAAAGGTCATCCAGCTGAGGAATTTCTTCAGTTCACTAGTCAAATGGACCACATTTGCCTTGGAGTAGTCTATGAAGATGGAGTGATTTCAAGATGACTCAGGTATCACACCTACAGAAAATATTTACTGCATTATGGTCAGATTTAACCAGAGTTGTGGACTCTTGAGCATCTTGAGCATTGGGGGGGGGGTTATACTTTTGCAATCCAGGTCTAAAGTTTTAGAGCTGTAGCCTTGAAGAGAGTGCTTAGGACTTAGTGGTGATAAGGGGTATTGGCATATGCATAGGCATGCTAATATGCTGTGAATAGTTGGTCCAAGGATTCAGCATTGATGAAATTCAGGAACCTCTGCACATACTTGTTTGTGGTGGTGTAGATTCCCAAGTTAATGGAAGAAAAGTTGAGGTCATCCAACAGTATAGTGTTTAGTTCTATGGTAAAGACTGCCAATATATTAAGATATGCCTTATGGAATGCATTTATCAAAAAGTGAGTACAGCAGTTAGCTATTATTTGGGATCGGGTTTTGTTTATTGCAAGAAGAATGTGGAGGAGCTCTGGATAATTGTCCTGCATAATGGGTCTGGAGGTGAAATGGTCTCTTAGAAATATACATACACCCCCACAACTACAGTCTCCAATTTGGCATTGGGGCTAAAGGAGTGGTAGGCATTAAAGTCCTGCACCATGGAGGTGCTTTCACTGTTCTGAAGCCATGTTTCAGTAACTTAGCATGTATCAATATTTTCAGGGGACAGGAATGCCTGAAAAGAGTGCAACTTTTTGTTTAGGCTTTTAGCACAGAGTAGTGCTACTTTTATATGATATTACTTGCGGATGACTATGTAGATGATTTGAGGAGACCAACCTTGTCCTTGCCTAAAGATGGTACAATGAGAAAAGAAACAGTCCTAGCCAATAAATAGAAGCCAAGATGAGAGAGATGCAGAGGATCTCTAGCAAACTAGCTGAGGTAGTCAACATCTCATCCCTAGCTGCTATATACTAGATTCCCCTAGAATATCACCTATAGTTACGCCAATAATTAAAATCCATCATCTTGTGTTTGCATTGCAGCATAATTCTTGGTAATGAGTAGAATATTGCTCAATACTAATTGCACTCCCTTTTCAGATACATATTCAGAGAGCTCCATCATCTTCCTCTTCATTTGATCCAAGGAAATGCATCGCAAATCATTCATTCAATCCACATGTGCAATGATCAGTTCATATGCATACCTGCAATAAAGGCAATTTAGGGCTTCAGTGATATTACATATCCTGACTCCTGAGAGGCAACAAACCATTACTCCATCCTGCTCTGCCTGGTGAGTGGAGCATGTGTGTGTCTAACTATGGCACTGCCTGTAAGCAGAAAATTGTCAGATAAATTAGCTTGGTCTTGTTGCCATATGGGCTTCTGTATGCTAATTCTATAACCCCTGTGAGGGTCTACATTTCCTACAGTGTCAGAACAAGCTGTTTGTTGAACGTGAGATATTGATATTGATGCTGGGTTGTGTATAACATTTAAATTTAAATGATTTAGCTGATACCTAGTCTTCAGAGTCTTAAAAGGCTCAGGTAAAGGTTTTTTAATGGATTCAGCTTAAGATGGCTTAGAGTTTGTAGTCTGTGGATGTTGCATAGCTGTGGGTTGGGGTAAAACAATATTTTGTTCACTGCATGTAGTTAGTTTTGAGATATATATATATATATATATATATAGAGAGAGAGAGAGAGAGATGCTTCCAGATGAGTTATGTACTTTCACGTCTGACAGACAGAGGCCTTTGGGCTTTATAGCTCATTACAGTGAGCATAAGGAAATTCAGGCACTGCCTCTGGATTCCAAGTGCTATAAGGCTGTCAGTACAGGAGGGGGTTGCGTGTTGACTCCCCGTGAATGACCAATGTTGCTAGATTTAAAGTAAGTGAGAATTTAAAGAAGGGTTTAGGAAATATTACAGATGTATAAATTTGTTGGACTGCTTGTATGTTTAGTATAAGCCCACACTGCTCACTGCAAGTAGTACTCGGCCTATGCAGATCAGTGCAGCTAAGAGGAAGCTTGTTCAAGCAGTTTGGACAAAGCAGAAATGGACAAGTAACTCAACAATGTTATAAGAAGGTATCCTTCCTGTAGTACAAGAAAAGAGAATTATATTTGCATGTACTACTGCCAATGGAAATACTAGCAGTATGCTTCTTCTTTAAGAATAGCACCTGATAGTGAAGGCAGCAGACAAAAAACTTTTGCATGACTAGTAAACTACCAATGAACTCATCATCATCATCATTAACATCAACCCCTTTCCCATTTTTCTACATGAGGTCAGGGTGTTGCATCAAATGTCACCATCTATCTCAATTCATTGCCATTTTCTTACCTTCTTTGACAGTCATGTCTGACTGTCACAGGACTTCACTCACACAATCCATCCACCTCTTTGCTGGATACATTCATTTCCTCTTACCTTCTTCCTGCCTGCCCTAAATTTATTCCACAAAATTGTCTTCTGGTTTCCTGCACAGGTACGCAAACCACTGTAATCTGTTCTCTTTGACTTTCTCTGTAATTAGAACTACTTGAGCTACCTTCAGTTCTGTTGTCCCCATTTCTTCTTCTGTCCAACAGTATGCATCGTACCACCCATCTGATGCACTTCATTTCCATCACGTCTAGCTTTCCCAACTGCTATGCCTTCACTGTCCAGGTTTCTGTACTATACAGTGGTATTAGTTGCATCGCTTTTTTATAAACCTTACTTTTCAGCTTCTTCGGCATTCTTCTGTCACACACTACCCCAACATTCTGTGCCAGTTGGCTGCAGTCCTTCTGGTTCTATCTTTAACTCCCACGTGTAGACTTTCCTTCTCCTCAACCACCTCTCCCAAATACATGAAGCTGTTCCACTATTTTTCCTTCTATCTCAAATGTCAGCATCTTCTAATTTTCTCCATTTGCTGATTACAGCTGTCTTATCTGTACTCAGTTTCATCTTAGCTGCCTTCACTTTTGCTTTCCATTCCCCTATCATTTGCAGCTGGTCTCTTAACCTCTTAGTTAGCCAACCAGTATTCTCCTTAGGCTGGTCCATCTTTTCTATCTCCAACTTTTTCCTGCATTCCTTCATCTTTTGATGACTTCCTGGACTTCTTCAGTCTACCACCAGCTTTCCTTATGTACCTTATTTCTATACCTGGCTCAGTCATTTAGTACATCAGATTCTATATTCCAGTTACAATGAAATGTTATGTTGTTGAAAATCTGACATATCACCTTACACTTGTTTACAAACCTTTAGCATATTACAAACTAGACACATTCTCTTAAGACTGTCATTGTACATCTACAAGTTGATCTGTGGTTGTTTCCATGAGTTTAAATATCCAAAGCAAAAAATAAACATTCAATCTGCTGTGATTTCTGTTTTTTAAGTAAAAATAAAATTCAGTTTTGCTAAACAGTTAATATTAGGCAGTCTAGTACTCTCCGTGTTTATATTCATTCTGATGCTTAGCTGTCCTCAGGCGCTGACTTCTGACACCTAAGTTATGATTCAGCACTTAATCCAGCTTCTGCTTTTCTTCAATCCATTCCTGCAAGAAACTCCGTTCCCTAACTCAACTCTAGTATCTTCAAGCATTCCTCACCCTAAAGAATGCTGACAACTGTGTAGTCACTGAGAGATGGCTTTAAGCCATGGAGAGCACACCAGCAGTGCATGCTATAATGCCTTCCACACCTTTAGACCAGCTAGTACACTGACAGACACTAAAGGTGGAGGTGTCTCAATTTACATCAAAACTAAATATACTTTAAGGCTGGCCAAACAGGATGATGCACTCCATATTCGAATCACCATAGGCAAAATCCCTTACCGCTTCCTTGTAAGGTATAGGTTACCCTCTATGACCCAGGAAACCCATAAAATATACTTAAGCTTACTGGAAACACTCACCATCCAACGCAATCCATATTCATGGGCAACTTTAATTATCCCACTATTAACTGGGAATACCAAACGTGCAGGGACAGAGATTCCTGTATTTTGTAAATACAAACTCCCTGGAGCAGACTGTCAACACTCCAACCTGGGATGCTAACATACTAGATGAGGTCCTCACTAATATAGGAGAGTGCTGCACACCCCCAATGGAATGTCCTCTCCCGGAAGGTCAAATCAAAAAATGGTCTCCTTTGAAGTAAAAATAAAACACAGTACCCTAGCTAACACTGGAATGCTCAGGATCTATTTTAGGGCTAACTTCCTACTGTTAAGTGATACTCTAACAAAATGTCAAGCCCCATAAACCCTAAGAACACTGCTGCCTACACAGAACTTTTCAAAGAAACCATATATAAGTATGTTAATAGCTGCGTAGAGGCAGCTGTACTCACCAGGAATAAGTGCATAACTAACTCAAAACACAAGCCACCCTGATAGCAACACAACATCAAATAGGCTGTATAACAGAAGGAAGAAAATCATAACAAAAATTAGGAGGTATAGCACCCAGCAAGATAAAAACATTCTCATCAAACTAAACAAACTCAAAAGGCAAATAATGTCTACCAAAGTCAAATCTGAGGTAAATTTGGCTTCCCAGACCAATGAAATTCACAAGGTAGTCTATAGCTACTGTACACCCACAACCACAAAAGCAATACATAATTGTATGTGGAGCTCATTGTTAATGCAGCCACCTACACTAAACCAGAAGATATAGCAAACCTACTGGCAGACTAATTCAGCTCTAACTTTACCTCCCTCTCCTCCTTAATCTCTCCTCAGGAAATACATCAAACATAACTCCCCCCTACTATCACTAGGGAACTGGTCCTCAATTTTATTTTTAAGACCAAGAATACTACATCGATAGACCCCGACAATACCACAGGATGCCTTCTAAATAGCTTGAAACATGACCTATCGGGCCCTCTGGAATTGCTATTTAACAGTAGCCTCCTAACAGGCTCTATGCCTAACAAATAGAGAACAGCAACAGTTATCCCTCTGCACAAAAGCAGGCCATCTACAGACACAGGAAATTACAGACCCATAAGTCTCACTAGTCTCACATGCAAAGCCATAGAAAGAAATATCATAGAAATGATCAATAATGACATAGGAAACCTCCTTACACTGGACCTAACCCAATATGGATTCATCAAGGGCAAGTCACATCTACTCAACCTGGTGGACGTCTTTGAGAAGGTCACCAAAGCAATGGATGAGAGCAAAATAGGTCACACTGCCTACCTTGACCTGGCCAAGGCATGTGGCATAATACCTCATTCTGGCATTGTTGACAAAATCAAGAGTTTAGGTACACCATGTTCTTAGACTTGTCAAAGGCATTTGATACTGTCTCACACCAGTAACTACTCATTCAACTCTCTTCAACAGGACTTACTCAAAACTCCTTGTTGTGGTTATTTAGTTACCTATCTGGAAAACAAGAATTCATTGAATGGCAACAAACCTACCCATCCTTTCAACCGGTTACTATAGCTGTCCTTCAGGGATCTATCCCGGGTCCTCTCCCATTTAATATATTTATTAATAACTTTCATACCTCCACTCATCATGCTAGTTTAGTTCAGTATGCACATGACTCAACATTATTATGTGCAGCCTCAAGAATAAATAAGCTCCAAGACACTACCCAAAAATCTTTCTCCTCTGTAGAATCCTGGCTCAAAGAATCAAGCCTACTACTCAACCTCAAGAAAACTAAGTTACCTCAAACATTTGCCAAAGTCAAAGGAATCTTTCACCACAGAGTCAACAAATAATGTTGTCATTGCAACTCACAGTAAACTTTTAGGCGACATAATAGATGAAAGTCTCACGTATGACCACCATAAAATCTACACGCCAGAAACGAGGCTCCCTTCATAGGATCAATGGATTCCTTACAGATACTGCAAGAAAAACTCCAGCCACACCTTCTTACTGCCAACTCTCTTATACACTGCTCCTATCCTAACAAACTTAAATAATACTTAAAGAAACTCACCTCATGCTACAATAAAATAGCTACATTTGCCACTAATCTCCCTCATAGGATCCACCATTGCCATAGCTTAAAGCATTTAAATTGGCTTGAACTGCACAACTACCTGACAAATTCACAACTAACTGCACCACACAAACTCATTCATCATCCCAAAAAATGCCCTGCACTAAAAACATATTACTGCCCTCATGTCTAGCAAGGGACCTCTGTTCTAGTAACAAATTCTTACTACTCAACAAATAAGCCAAATAATGTTGCAGAAGACTCACTCAACTCTAAATATGTCAATAAACTCTGGAATAGTATGCCCACACAAATAAAACTCGCCGACAAACTCAATAGTTTTAAACCACTGCTTAAGCAACATCTTAACCAGTCCTGGTCCTCTACATGTTCATGACCAGGTTAAGACTTTGTGCTCGCCATATGATACAATTCAAATACTCTCCTTAAACAGAATACTCTCAACTTCTCGTGGAAATGACAAAACAATTTTTATACATAACTGCTGCCTGTACAATCCATTAAGTTGCACATGGGCTTTCTCTTTAGTAACTTCTACCTCTGTAAAATCTTAGCATGTCTAAATGTAAGTACTGTATGTGTAACTACTGTATGTGTAAAATTGCAAATAGAAATGTAACTACTCTGTGGTTAATTGTAACTATGTATAATCTAATGTAAACAAATGGCGCTTTTCTCCTCAGGCCTCCAATGAAAATGGGCACTGCCAATGTCGACTTTCCTGGTAAACAAATACAAATTTATAAATAAATGTCACCCAGAGAATAGCCAGCTGGCTTACAGACAGGACCCAGAAAGTTAGAATTTGGGAGTCTACCTCTACAAAGAGATCAGTCACAAGTGGAGTCCCTCATGGATTGGTCCTGGGACTGCTCCTTTTCAGTATTTATGCCTCTGAAATCAAAGCCAATGTCAATGGTCTCTGGCAGACCAACTTTGCAGATAATTGCAAGTTAGGGGCAGTCATATAATTCCCTACAGACACTAATGTTCTCTAGGAATGCATGACACAGACATATTGGGACTAAAATTAAATGCAAAGAAATGCATAATAGTATCCTTTGGGAAATCAAGCAGCCCTGGTAAGTATCATATTGACAACACACATGTAAGGGTCGACTCAGTAGTCAGGGACTTTGGGACGCACATAGATAGTAATCTAGCCTTTGACCATCATGTGTCTACACTAGTGAGGAACTCATTTTGCATTGTGCAACTTATAAACAAAGATATTGCATCTAGGTCCAAGGAGATCATCGCTCCACTATATTCAGCATTCATCAGACTAATCATTGAGTACAATGGCCCCTTTGGTATGTACCTAAACAGGCATATCCAACAACTGGAACATCCACAGAGGTTCCTCTCCAAAGGAATACAGGGCATAAGTAACATGTCCTACATAGACCGCCTCAAAGCCCTATCCCTATATTTTTTCTCCTACAGGCTGTTGAGGGATGACCTATGTCTGGCATACAAGGCACTGTCAGACTCTACCCTGATGGACCTCATGCATATCTACAAAACAAACGGCATCTGAATTACCCATTCTAAAGACTTAAATCTTACCTGTGATATAAACAGGACCCGCTGAAGAGATAGGTAAGTATCTCAGAGACTTCCCCTTTTCTAGAATAGACTTCTCAACCATATGAAGCAGAACCCTTCCTAACCCAGTTCAATTGTAACTTGGACAACTGCATGCATGTCTCTAAATGGACACAGGTAGTCTGTAAATAATTTATCTCAGGAGCCCCTAATTGCAAATGTTTCATCTCCCAAGCCCCTGCTTACACTTATCAAAGGTACCTGAACTTATCAGAGATTTGGGATCCATGGCTAGGCTTAAAAAGGTCCTAGTGGTTGTTAGGCTAGTACACAACTATGAACCTATGAAACAACTACTCAGTTGTCCATTAAAACTAGCTTAGCATCTCCTACCAACCTGCTCAAATGCTAATAGTCTCTGACTATTTTTTCTTGAAGGTTACCTACTCTGTTTTCCTTTCACACACTCGCATCTTTATGTCTTCTACCAGATCACAACATATTGACTGTTTGCATCCCAGATGTTCTAACTTAACATTCTGAGTCATGCATGCTATGTTATCCAAGCTGACAGCTTCTGAATGCAATAGCCAATCAAGTATTTCCTACATAAACTATTAAAAAAGGAAAAAATAAAAACAAACTTCTAAAAAAGACAAACGGCTCAGGCAAGGAAAACTGCTGCACACAATTTATTTACGTTAAGCGCTTTTCGTCATTCCTCATAGGATGACTTCTTCAGACAAATAACAGAAACCAGACCCTCAGCTTTTATATCATCCTTTGACTGCATAATTAATCAATTAACTAATTTAACACACAGTTTACATTTAAATAAAAATACAAGGTCATGAAGTAATCAAAAACATTAAAGTAATATTTAACACTAAGCCAGTTAAATTAATATAACCACGTTTTCACTACACTGTTTTTTTAATTTATGAAATACAGTTCTAAAAAACTATAAAAAATATATAGTACTACTTATAAATGTAAGAAAATGTATGATTATAAAAGAATATATATATCTATTAATGTGTGTAGGTCTATATGAAAAAAATAAATATATATAAATAACAAGTGTGTATATATATATATATTGTGAAGAATAATGTAAAGTTGAATTATTCAACATGTGATAATGTACAACTAAAAGTAGTTGATTTGGCCTCCTATCTTGTCAAACTTTCATAAAAAAGCCCAATTATAAGACTAAAAAACCTATTGTTAAAAGACCATTTATATTCAATAAATATCATACTAATCTAAAAAATGCTTGAATCAATAGAGTAAAATGTTCTTAATATTGTTGATAATAACCTAATATAAAAGTAGTAAACCTATCTTCAAACACACAATCCTAGAGGAATGTAAAAATATACAGTTATCTTTCCAAACTTCTCAATTTAAGAAGACATGAGATGTTGCATTGATCATTAAGGCCTGGTTCTAAAAATGCATCAGTCCTAATTTGCCACGTAAGTTCATGCTCTTCGAGAAGTAAACTAGAGGGACCCCTTCTATTCTCAGTTATTATTTGGTCTATTCCTATAAATTTAAATGAATGGTTGGGATGTGAGAAAATGTGTTTTGCTAGAGCATTTTCAGTTCTTAATTTGGAGATTGCGTTGGTGTGTTCGTATATCCTGTCACGCATTCTCCTTTCTGTTTTGCCTATGTAGAAACATGGGCAATTCATGCATAATGCTCCATAAACCACCATTCTTGAATTACAATCAAATCTATGATTGAAATTGTAAGTCTTGTTATTGATCACATGAATACTACCAGTTTTTATGTATTTACAATATTTACATGTTCCACAGGTGAACGTTCCTTTAGGTTTACCTATTACTAAGGTTTTCTTATTCGTTAATAGCATTTTAAGGTTTTTAGCCTTCCTATATACAATTTTTGGGAAAAGGGAGAATTGTGCAGAACATTTCTTGTCATGATGTAAAATTAACCAGTTTTTATAAAGAATTTCTCTTATTATCTTACTTTCAAGGTTAAATGTCATGACAAAAGTTGTCCCAAAACTATCAGTAAGGGTATTTCTTTCCTCTAACTTAATGTCAATCTCTAGACTGGTATCATCACATATATTGGTTTGTGAAATTAATGTCAATTGATTGGCTGAAGTACCACTGTTCATTTTATTCAGTATTGGATTAATAACTCCATTTTCCCTCTTCATTGTAACTTCATCAAGTATCTCATTGATGAAGTCGTAGGGGTATCCCCTATGTCTGAACATGCCTTCTAGTAATTTACATTCTTCAATAAAATCTTCAAATCTAGATATCATCCTGGCTGCTCTAATGGCCTGGCCCTTCACAATTGCTTTTTTCTGAAAATAAGGATGTAAACTAGTAAAATGAAGGAATGAATTACTATAGGTTTCTTTCCTAAAAATCTTAGCAAGAAACCGTTTTTCATCATTATCCTTAAATAGCCAAACATCTAGGTAGTTAATAGCATTCATCTGGAAATTGTATGTAAATTTCAAAAAACTGGTAGAATTGTTAAAGAAATTGACCAAATCTGAGGCTAAGGTCTCATTGCCCTCAAAACAGATAAAAATATCATCTAGGAACCGTGTATAATACTTAACGTAGTTGGAAAAGTTGACAGATTTTATGATATAGTTCTCCTCCCAGTAGGCCATTACAATATTTGCAAAACTAGCACCTACTGGGGAACCCATTGCTACTCCACATTTTTGTAAGTAGAACTCGTTGTTAAATAGGAAAAAGTTATTGGTCAAGATAATATCTAATAATGATGTTACTAAGTAAACTTCTGTAGAATCAGCTCCTTTTTTCACCAAGTAAACATTGACCCATTCAAGACCTATATCATGTGGTATTGATGTATACAAGTCAACGACATCCACTGTAAGAAAATTGAGATCTTTATTGTATTCAATTTCATTAATCTTACTTAAAAAAGCTCAAGAATATTTACTTATCCTAGTTTCCATAGATAGATACTTCTTCAAGATATTGTCAACTAACTTAGCACAAGCATAAGTTATTGAGTTCCTACCATCTATTAAAGGTCTAAATGGAGGATTTTCTAAATTTTTGTGCAATTTTGGTATGGCAAATAAAATTGGAATTTTAGGCCATTCCATTTTAATGTAGTTGTACCTATCGATATCTATGTACCCTTCTATGAACAAGTCACTAAAGTAGCTGTTTATAAGTCTATAAGCTAAGTTGACTTCATTAGTACTAACTCTTTTATAAGTTTCATTATTTAAGATGGTTGAAACTCTTTCGATATAGTCATATTGGTCAAATAACGCCATCCCTCCACCTTTATCGGGTTTAATGGCTCTGATGTTTAGACTTGCGAATAGCTTTAAAAAGGAGTTTTCATTAACAGTGGTATTAGATGGTCTGTTACGGTTGTTGTTAATATAAAAAACAGTTTTATTTCTATCAGCCAAGTTCCGTATGTCTAATTCCATAATAGATTCAAAAATCTGGAGAGCTGGGTGAAGGGGAGGATTATAGTCACTAGGGATGTAGTATTGAGAAGTACTAAATTCTGAATCACCCAATAATAGGTTTAAATTCAGTTTCCTAACGAACATTTTAATGTCCTTAATACATTCTACTAAATCCAAATGCTGGTATGGAATAAATGTGTGCCCCTTAGATAATAACTCAGCAAAACATGGATCTATTTCAATACTAGAATAGTTGTAAATCTTAAAGTCCCCTGTTTTATTAACAGTAATCTTAGGTAGTCCTGGGTTTACAGTTAACGTCTCGGTTTGTTCAACGGGCGCTTGCTGTTTTTTTGTCTTTGATCTGAAAAGTTGTTGTTGTTCTTTGGTATGGCTCCCTGGTATTCATATTCGAAACTGTCCAAACAGTCCAAACAGTCATTCTGATTGTCAAGACCTTCAGTTCTTTCCCTATTTCCTTGTAAACGGTTAGCCCAATTGTTATTCTCGGGAATTCGTTGATTATTAGAATGCCTTTGAGCTTGCGTTTTCCCATTAGAAGGATTATTTTCTTCAGAATTAGGTTTAAAAGTCAGATCCTGGTTGGTACCCGAGTTAGTAGATGCTGTTTGGGAGAATGGAGGTTTCGGGTAGGCTGTACCGTTTCTGTATGCGAAACGGTCTCTTGCCATTTTTCTATTTTTATTAAGTTTGAGCTTAATTAATAGTTGGTCAATAGTAGAGAACGAACGTTCATACTCAAACTTATAGCGAGTAAAGTCATTATGCAGAAGTATTTCTTCATTCAGATCCTTGACTTCTTTTGACAAGTCAGTAATTTGCAAGCCATAGTGTTTTATCATTAATTTAAGGAGTGTAATACCCTGCTGATCAAAAAATGTTAACAGTTCTTTATGAAATAGTGAGTTTTCAATAAGCCCCATCGGGTAAACGTGGTACCGTAAACCTTTAGGCACCAAGTTTTCACTGATGCATCCCTGGAGGTAGCTAACCTCCAATTGTAGTTTCTTAATTTTTAGTAGTTTTGTGTCCAATAGTTTAAGGTTGTTAGTTAAGGAGGTTGTACTAACCTGTAGGTTTTCAGCGTCTTCTGCCGGTAATCCAATGATAGCATGGCCCCGAAAATCTAGTTTGCTAGTGTCCGTGAGCCAGTTCTCAAAGGTAGGATTCCCTATAAGCTCTCCGACGCTTCTATCGCCCACAAGGTTATCATTCAGCGTATTGACTGTTTGCATCCCAGATGTTCTAACTTAACATTCTGAGTCATGCATGCTATGTTATCCAAGCTGACAGCTTCTGAATGCAATAGCCAATCAAGTATTTCCTACATGCCTTGACTTCAAAACTGTTCAGTCCCATGCCGATAGTAAACCAACCACTGCAACTATTAACTTCTAGATCCATATTTATGTTTCATAGGTTCACAGGTATACACTAGGCTAACAACTACAAGTGCTGTAAAATCCAATATAATGGTGTAAGCATGTATTGTGGGCTTTTATTAAGAGGTTGTGTGTTAATTATGAATTTTCTAGAGGTTATGGGGGATATGTTAGTTTTGGCATTACTGTCTGCCTTGGTATATTGGAGACATGGGGCCAGACCTGGGATGAATTTCTGATTTCCCATTCATTGGTCAAGGTTACAGTTAAATAGTATTAGGGATGGACTCTGCACCACATGGATGGGGAGCTTGTTCCTGAGCATGGGGAACCACTGAGACATATATCTGTCTCATAAACATGTCATATTTTTGTCACAAGCAAAATTTAAATCCTTGGATCCAGTGGTTCTGATTGTTAGAAAAATATGTATTATTATGTGTGCATTAGTGCCTTTTAGAAACCCAAAAGGGTTAATACATTTATTCTGCTTTATGCTGAACAAATCTATATTAATGGCAAATGCTTTCTGACCTTGTATTTTGTCAGCGCAGCTAAAATCTTGTTTACGTCTTAGGAAATGTATTGAGAAGCAGATGGTTTCCTGCTTGATTAGAAAAATAATGAATAGAACAATACTGCTTTCTATAATGCTATTAAACTTAGACAATTAGCCCTGTCTGTGTTATGAGAACATAACCAGTTGCAGGAAGGATAGATAAAGTGGAACAAAGACTGCTTGAAGAATATGAACTATAATCTGTGATTGCTTTGTGCTCAAATGAGTAGAGTACCTTGAAATGTAACACAGCACTGTAGAAATAATTGCAACTAGCTGCCAGTCTCCAAGGCCGTGTTATTTTTCCAAAGTTTTCTCATGTAGCTAGAAATGTTATGTCATATCAGCAGAAAATCATGAGCAAAATCTGCTGTGAAAAACAATATTGTAAACTTGTGATTAACTACGTCAGCTTCAGTAGGCAATGTCTTGTAAGAATAGTATAAGAATGGCTTCACTTCCTGATTTTAGTTAGACAAACTCTGTATTTTTGCATGCATGTTTTTGTCTCCTTGCTGCAAGAATTAAAGTGCCTTAACCTGAACCTTATGTGTGTTGGTCTTTGAAGTTTTTTCCTTTGACAGATTGGTCCTTCGGACCAGAAACCTCCACTCTGACCAGATCAGGCAGGCCAGGTGGCTTGAAACTGTATGGGGAAGAAACCACATCGGTTCTTCTTATTTGAAAAGACCTCCGACTGAATTGTCGTCCAAAAGAGGCCAGCCACTGTTCTGTGACTGAAGGGTGGGTTTACCTCAAACCAGACGATCAATCACGGAGGCTCAGGTAAGGTGAGATTTACCTTTTTCTGTTTTAGATCAGGGACTTGATTTGCACTGTCTGTCAGGGGATTTGTCCTGTACAAGTCAGGGGTAGGAAGATTGCAGTCTTGTCATAGATCAGGGAAACAGAATAGGTAAGGCAGTTATTCTAGATAGACTGTGAAAAAGAAAAATCGTGGTACCACGTAAAAATAAGAAGGGTTACGTAACATTTCAAAGGTTAGAATAAAATGGGAAATAAGTGCACGAAAAGATCCCAAACTCCGCCGTTAACTGAGGATGCGAAATTTATGCAATTACAACGTGCTGATAATGTTAAATACTACTCAAAATGGGTTAATAAATATGAATTTGATGGTAAATTAGAAAAATCCTCACTTATTAATCTTATCAAACAGCTTAAAACTGATTCCAGAGGTCGGGTAAAAAAGCAACGTTAATTAGGAATTCCTCAGGCACACAGGTGGATTGAGGAAGCAAACCGTAGGGAACAGAAGAGCAATAACTCAAAAACAATGTTTTTAGATAAAGAGGATAGTAACTTAGTAATAGCATTGGCCCCTCCAACCCCTCCGCTTCCCTTACCAGAATATGAAGCGAGCGGACAAGCTGGTCCACCCCCACGATATCCTGCTGTCCCTGCAAAAGCAAAACCATTTGTTAGAGATCCCGTCGAGACCAGGTCTCGAACATGGGCAGGAAACTCAAAAGGGGACATTGAGTTATATCAAATGGGTAGAAGTTCACGATGTATAAGTGAAGAAGAAATGTGCCCACTAATAGAAGTTCCTAATCCTCAGGCAGGACAAGAAGGACAGGACCCAACTCTCTCAGTTTACAGACCATGGACACCGGAAGATATCCGGAAAGCCACTGAGGGAATTCCCCATCCAAAAGTTAATTTTAGAAAATTTTTAGAAGACCTACAAGGCATGAGGTTAAGTTATAACTTAAATGGAGAGGAAGTAGAAAAAGTAATCAGACAAATCGTAGGACCAGATTGGCCCATGATCAGTGGCATCTGGAATCCCCGTGACGCAGAACACAAACCTCTCCCACATAGTAGCGCAAAACTAGACAATAGAGTGAAAGGTCTTACAGACCGAATCTCTGAGAAATGGAAACCTAGGGCAGACTGGAATTGCATTAATCAATGCATCCAACAAGAAGGTGAAACTGTTGACAGATATTATGCTAGATTATTAGAGTGTTTTAATAACCATTGTGGAATGCAGGTACCTGAAGATCAACAATATGATTCCCCGTATGAGCAGCAGTTAAAGAATGCATTTTTAAAAGGCAGTATTTTGCCTATAAGCAGCTTTATTACAAAGCACATGGTAGATCATCGTACAAGTAGATTACAGTCACTACTTGAATATGCTAGACATGCTGAAAGGTATTTTAACAGTAAAAAGAAAAAGAAAGCCCAAGTATTCTCTGTAGAAGATGGAGCAGAAGTTTATGTAGTACAGTCCAGAAAAAAGGGCAAGAAAAATGCCCAGGGTAACAAACAGTCTGATCAATGATCAGAGGACTTTGAAGGGCAAAAGAAAAGAGGGGAGTGCTTTAAATGCGGAAAGAAGGGACACTTGGCAAGGGATTGCAAGAAAAACAAGAAGGCAACTACGGAAGATAAGGAGGGTGAGGACTGACTATATGATAGCCAGGAATCACTAGAAGAGAATAGCCAAGAAAAGACAAATGCAAATGTGATAGAGGGAGTAGAGGATGTGATAGAAGAAATAGAGGAAGTGCATGAAGCCACAGATAGTGAAGAAAATGAAATTTTAGACTTAGCTTTATTGAGCTTGGAGCTCTATTTAGCAGACACGAAACCAGAAGTTACACTCCTGGTAGAAGGGAGGGAAGTCACATTTTTGTGTGACTCAGGGTCCTCACAGACCATGATACACCCCTCCAAACTACCAGAGAATTCAGAGTCACCGGATTACATATTAGTGAAAGCAGCTAATGGACAGCTGTACCGGGAGCCCCTCTCCCATAATGTTGCGATAACTGATCCTGTTTCAGGGTTAACCCAGAAAAGCAAAATTGTTGTTTCTGCAAAATGCCCAGTAAACCTTTTGGGCAGAGACCTTATGCAGCTATTTGGCATAGCAGTAGTTCCAACTATGCAGGGTATGGAAGCACAGCGACAAATTGATACTTTTGCAGTGCGATCGGAGGGTGAGACACTTTATTGGTACAGCCAGGAGTTAGTTACGACTGGTCCAGGGGCAGTAACTGAAGAGCTGATGAACGTAGCCATCAGCAAGTTCCCCTCTCTTGACACTGACAAGTAACAATTGTTGCACTGTACTCTGTATTATTGTAACACACCAGGACCTGATAAGGAATATGAACAAGAGTTGTTTAGAAACCGTGCAAACAGATTAGTATTGCATAATCTGTACTGGGATATGGAAGGGAACAGTGTAATTAGCTGTTCATTACCCCAGGAGGTCTTTGCACTTTATAAATCTAATTGATTACCACATGTAAGCTTAACCAAAGACAAAAATGTGAAATGGACAGATCTAGGAGAAAAAGTCACAAGGTGGGAAAACAGACAGAGTTAGAACTGCCAGGACAGGGAGTACAAAAGCAGAAGTTAAATTGGATAACAAAGATACACCCAGCTGTGCATTTGCAGTCAAGCGAGGACAGCTGATTAGCACTCTTATCAGAAGAAGAAGAAGATGCCTTACAAAGCATACCAGAAACTCTCTGGTCAACAGGCAAATCAGATGTAGGACTTATTTGTACAGTGGGACCAGTTATTATTACGCCAAAGTCAGCATTTAGACCACAAAAGAGACAGTATCCCTTGAGTAAAGATGCAGAGGTAGGAATCAAACCTATTATAGCAGCTTTACTCAAGGAAGGAGTACTGGTGGAATCACCTGATTCACCATGTAACACACCTTTATTTCCTGTCAGAAAAGCAAACGGAGAATGGTGCATGGTCCAAGACTTACAAGCTGTAAATGATGCAGTAATACCAAGGTCACCTACGGTGCCGGATCCACACACCCCGTTGAATGATTTGAAACCTCAGCAGAAATATTTTTCTGTGGTAGATATCAGCAATGCGTTCTTTTCGATACCGATACACCCTGACAGCCAACATTGGTTCGCATTCACATTTCAGGGGAAAAGGTATACATACACGCGACTACCACAGGGATATTGTGAAAGCCCAACAATATTCTCACAAGAAATGGCAAGCAACTTGGTGGGATTTACCCCACCGAGAGGCAGTCAGATTTTACTTTATGTTGATGACATCCTGCTGGCAGCCCCCACCCAGCAAGATTGTAAGGAAGATACTGTAGCATTGTTAAAATCTTTAGCTATTCAGGGACATAAAGTAAATAAAAACAAATTACAGCTTTGGAAAAAGCAAGTTAGATACCTAGGATATTTAATATCCAAAGAGGGCAGAACATTAGATGAGGACAGAAAAATAGCGATTTCACAAGCACCAAAACCCACTACCAAGAAGGAAATGATGTCCTTCCTGGGTACGACCAACTTTGGTCGGAGCTGGATCCCAAACTATGCTTTGGAATCTGCACCCTAACCAACTTGATATACAAGAAGCCTATGGCAGCACAGGATTTATTACAATGGACACCAGAGGCAGAATCTGCTTTCTGCAAATTGAAACAGCTGATAGCATCCTCACTAGTCTTAGGATTACCAAACTATCATAAACGTTTTTTCCAAACTGTAGATTGTAAGCAAGGTTATATGACATCAGTGCTAATGCAACAGCATGGGGACAAACAACACCCCATTGCTTACTATTCATCACAATTGGACCCAGTGGCGCAGTCATTGCCCCACTGTGTACAAGCAGTAGTCGCAGCTGCAATGGCAGTACAGGCTTCGGCCTCAGTAGTGTTGTTCCACCCTCTCACATTAAGAGTGCCTCATGTAGTCGTGATTATTTTACTGCAAGAAAAAGTAGCATATCTTTCTCCTGCTAGGCATCCTTCCTGTATGACTATATAGTTGAGCCAACCTCATATGACAATTGAATGATGTACAACTTTGAATCCGTCTACCTTGCTTCCAACTCCTGCAGATGGCATACCACACAGCTGCCTGCAGGAAATAGAGCAAAAGACACTGCCTGGAAAAGATCTTATGGATGTTCCCTTGGATGATGCCGAGGTGACATATTACATGGATGGCTCATGCAAAAGGGGTCCCACAGGACAAAACCTAGTAGGATATGCAGTAGTTTCTGATACTGAGATTATATAAGCAAAATCTTTACCACACAATTTATCTGCACAGGCAGCAGAACTGATTGCCTTGACACAGGCATGTACCTTAGCAAAGGATAAATGTGTAAACATTTTTACTGATAGCCAGTATGCTTTCTCTACTGTACATGTTTTTGTGCAACAGTGGAAAAATCGAGGAATGATAACATCTACTGGCAAATCAATCAATCATGCGCAGTTTATTTTAGATCTTTTAGAATCTATTCAGTTACCTCAGAAAGTAGCTATTTGTAAATGCATAGCTCATACCAAGCAACAGGATAGAATTTCAAAAGGGAATGCAAGGGCTGATACAGCTGCAAAGCAGGCAGCTTCAGAAGCATTTCTTTTGAATGAGGAATTACAACCTTCTGAGATTTTAGACTTAGAAATGTTGAAAACAATGCAGACACTTACTATGCAGGTTGAAAAACAAAAATGGATAAAACGAGGAGCAATTCTCAAGGAAGGGCTGCACATCTCCAAAGAGGGAAAACCGATATTGCCATCTAACTTGTTTAGCTATGCAGCTTTGTTGAGCCATGGGCAATGCCATGTCTCAACAGGGGGGATGGTACAGTTAGTGAACCAAGTGTTCACAACATATGGATTCATAAACTATACTAAAAATTTTTGTTTATCATGCCATGTTTGTAATAAACATCATGCACAAGGGGCGTTAAAGCCCAAGCAGGGGAGTTTCCCTGCACCACCATATCCGTTCCATACTATCTGTATGGATTCCATAGAATTGACCAAATGCAAAAATAAGAAGTATTGTCTTGTCATTGTAGATATGTTTTCCAAATGGGTGGAAGCTTTTCCAACTAAAAATCCAGATGCAGCTACTGTTGCGAAAATCCTTGTTAAAGAAATTATTCCTAGATTTGGCATACCGGAAAAGATCTACAGTGACAATGGCACACATTTTGTAAACCAAACCATACAACAACTGAGCAAGTTTTTCAGAATTTCTCTGAAAAATCATTGTGCGTATCATCCACAATCTGCAGGGTTGGTAGAGAGGCACAATGGGACGTTAAAAAATAAATTAAGGAAGCTCATTGAGCAAACACATAGAAATTGGGTGTATTGTCTGCCCCTGGGACTGTTGAGCATGAGAACTGTTCCGAATGCAAAGGGACTGACTCCTTTTGAGAAGTTATTTGGGAGGGCATATTATATACCTCAGTGGAAACCTCTCATGCCTGCAGATCAGGAAGCCGACTGTACACTCGCTGAGTATATAAGGGGAATGTTGAATTCTAAACACCTTTTGCAGTTTAATTCTGTTTCAGATAAGGAACAAACCAGACCATTGGAAGCAGCAGTAGTCCCAGGCGCGTGGGTCTGGGTGAAAGTCATCAACAGAAAAAACTGGACGACACCGAAGTGGGAAGGGCCATACCAAGTGCTACTGTCAACACCCACTGCAGTCAAGATCACAGAGCGAGCATCCTGGATTCATCTGACACACTGTAAACTGGTTAAAAACTTTGAAATAGACAGAAATCTTGTTACTGTTACACCACAAGAGTAAAAATGACAAAATCCGGAGCGTACAGGAATGCAGAACAGCCACAAAAAAATTGCATGATTATCCTGTTGGCTATACTGGTGACATTAATCTTTTTGTTGTGGCCTTTCCTTTTTCCAGCCGCACACGCTAAACTGCCCACAATATGACAGCGTCACTCAAGTCCATATGTGCATTACTCATAGACTGGCATCCAAACTTTAATACTTACCAAGCGATCAAATATGTGTATGCTGAGACTTTTAATGTTTCAAATTGTTGGGTTTGTACAACTATACCAACAGCATACAGGGGATTATTAATGACTGCAATTCCCCTAGGGGTCAATGAGACCTGGGAAAACTTGGTTTATGATACTACGACTGTTAAATCACAAGATAAAATAGCATTGCACCTGCCTGTTACACAAAAGGGAATTGTGTGTGCTTATAAAAATTATACTGTCCAGGTGGGTTGGAGTAATTGCAATATGACTGTTCCTTACAAATGTTACACCAAAGCTAATAATGAAGGTTCTATTTGTGATACAGACTATGACTCATTTCTTAAATCAATGCACAGAACAATTAATGAAATACAACATAATCCTGTTTTTTTAAGCAACTGTCTATAATAAACAAGAAAATGTTTCATGCAGGTCAAGCATATGTTAATAGTAAAGTTACTACTAAGGTGGAAGATTGTTATTTTGTATGTGGCAAAAAGGCTTATAAATGGTTACCTGAGAATTGGTCTGGCAGTTTTTTTTGGGTTACCTAGTTCCGGTCATATGGCACACTGCAGTTTTGCCTCGAGGCAAAATTTGAAATGCACAAGAGGTCACCAAGAAACCTGTCAGGAAATCTGACAATCCAGTGGGACAGATCGAGGCGGGCTGGAGGAACCATCATTCCATGGGCGATAAACTAACACATATGGACTTGAGTGACGCTGTCATATCGTGGGCAGGCATATTACCAGCATATGGAACAGTGAAATCGATTTGGGAGCTGAGAAAACTGTCTAAACTCCTCGAAGTAATGAGCAATGCAGCTTTTTCTGTTCTCGAATTGGTGACTGATGAACTGATGAACTGAATGCCATGAAAACTGTGGTGCTTCAAAACCGCATGGCTCTTGACTTCACCCTAGCAGCGAGAGGTGGTACGTTCGCTTTAATCCAAGAAGAATGCTGTTTGTATATTCCTGACAACAAGCATGAGATAGACAACCACCTTGAAGTGATTCAGCAAGTGTCGACCATGACCAAACCAGGCCCAAACCCACTGACGGACTTTTTCCAGAAATGGTTTGGGGGTGGGGTTCCATCCTAATGAACATCTTGATTGCTATTTGTGTAGGAATGCTCCTGTTGGGAGTATGTGTTTGTTATGGCATCCCCTGCATGAAAAGATTGATCAAAGATTTTACAGATTTGTCGGTTTCTGAAACCTTATATCAAGGTACTGAGCTTGATGAACTATTGAAGACTGAGATGCTTTCATAAGTTAAACTGAATGACTTTCTTAACTGCAAATCCAAAATGGAAGAGGTTAGGAAAAGAAACAAATCGTTTATCCTTTAGAAAGTAGAATAAAAGTATTAATAGGGGGGAAATGTTAGAAAAATATGTATTATTATGTGTGCATTAGTGCCTTTAAGAAGCCCAAAAGGGTTAATACATTTATTCTGCTTTATGCTGAACAAATCCATATTAATGGCAAATGCTTTCTGACCTTGTATTTTGTCAGCGCAGCTAAAATCTTGTTTATGTCTTAGGAAATGTACTGAAAAGCAGATGGTTTCCTGCTTGATTAGGAAAATAATGAATAGAACAATACTGCTTTCTATAATGTTATTAAACTTGGACAATTAGTCCTGTCTGTGTTATGAGAACATAACCAGCTGCAGGAAGGATAAAGTGGAACAAAGACCGCTTGAAGAATATGAACTATAATTTGTGATTGCTTTGCGCTCAAATGAGTAGAGTACCTTGAAATGTAACACAGCACTGTAGAAATAATTGCAACTAGCTGCCGGTCTCCAAGGCCATGTTATTTTTCCAACGTTTTCTCATGTATCTAGAAATGTTATGTCATATCAGCAGAAAATCATGAGCAACATCTGCTGTGAAAAACAATATTGTAAACTTGTGATTAACTACATCAGCTTCAGTAGGCAATGTCTTGTAAGAATAGTATAAGAATGGCTTCACTTCCTGATTTTAGTTAGACAAACTCTGTATTTTTGCATGCATGTTTTTGTCTCCTTGCTGCAAGAATTAAAGTGCCTTAACCTGAACCTTACGTGTATTGGTCTTTGAAGTTTTTTCCTTTGACACTGATGCTATTCATTTTGTGAATGTGCTAAAGGTCCATCAGTGCTGGCTCCAAGGATACCTTGCATGCCAAGCATAGATCACCTCTCAGTAACCTGTAGGAGACAGAGTACACAGATAGGGCTTTAAGGTGATCCACATAGGACAGTCTATTTATACCCTGGATTCTCCTGGTAAGGAAACTTTGTAGGCATTAAAACTGTTGCATTTATCTGGTCAGATACATGCCAAAGGGGGCACTATACTCAATGATAGGTCTAATAAGGGCTGAATAAAGTGGCACTGTGAAGTCCTTGGACCTGAATGCCATGCAAATACTTATAAGTTGGGTGACAGCAAATGATTTTAGGTGTGACTTATTGATGGAAAAATTTGCCCGGGTGGTAGTTATCCCAAATGGTACCATAATGCATTTCTTGGCATTGAGTTTTAATCCATGACTTTGGCACCAGTAATTTGCCTATGTTAGGCTCTCTTGTAAGGTGTTTTTGTCATGCGGAGAATCTATGATAGCTCCCAATTAGCAGTCATCAGTGAACTTGGCCAGCCAAAGCCCTTTGATGTTAGCCTTTACCTCTGAAAAGTAGATGCCAAATAGGAGCAATCCCATCATGGAGCCCTGAGGTACCCCACTGGTGACCGGTCTCTTAGGGAAGGTGGTCTCACTAATCCTGACTTCCTGAGTCCTGTCTGTGAGCTAGCTGGCAATCCAGCAAATTATGGTGGGGTTTATGCCCAGTTCAGTGAGTTTGTAAACTATATCCTAGTGGGGCATTGTACTGAATCCCTTAGCCAGGTCCGGGTAGGCAGTATGCAATTTCCCTTCATTCATTGCCTTGATGACCTTCTCAAAGAAGTCTACTGGGTTTGGTAGGTATGAATTTCTCTTGAAAAAGCCAAACTAGATTAGTCCAGTGTCTGAAGGTTTCCTAAGTCTTTGTTGATCATTTCCATGATATTTATCCATGACTTTGCATATTAGACTAATCAGACTAATAGGTCTGTATTTGCCAGGGTCATTTGATGGTCCACCCTTGTAAAGAGGATAACTGTTGCAGTCCTCCATTCTCATGGTACAATCCTTGTTTTGAAGCTATAGTTGAAAAATGGATCAAGTGGTCCTGATACAGAGCTTTTTAGAAGGCATCTCAGGATACTGTCAGGGCCCTATCGAGGCTGTGTTTTTGGCCTTAGTGAGCACCACTTGTGAATTATTGATGAACTCACCAAACTAGGCATCAACCCCTATATCACTAGGTGGGTTGCAAATTTACTCACAGATAGAACACACAGTGTGAAAGTATCAGACTCCAAGTCAGACTGCCGACCAGTCATGAGTGGAGTCCCACAGGGATCGGTCCTGGCTCCTCTCCAGTTTGGGATCTACTTCTCAGAAGTCCAGGCCAACACGGAGGGATGCTGGCTGACCAAGTTTGCAGATGACTGCAAGCTAGGAGGCATTGTTAACTCCCCAAGTGATGTAGACATCCTACAGAAAGACCTCACTGAGAACAATGACTGGTGTCGAAACCAAGACCTTAAGCTTAAGGTCAAAAAATGCATCGTCATCCCCTTTGGGAAAAACTCAGTACCTACTAATTACCACATTGATGGGAGCCCACTGAACACTGAAGGCGTTATAAGAGATCAGGGGACACAGGTTGACAGCAATCTCTCCTTCAACCACCACATTGCCACTGTGGTCAGAAAGTCCTTCTATGTGGCACATCTCATTACCAAGGGTTTTGCATCCAGGAAGAAAAAAAGTCATCACCTCTCTCTACTCTTCCCTCATTAGGCCAGTCATCAAATATAATGGCCCATTTGGCATGTACCTCACTAGACACATGCAACAGCTGGAAAGGCCACAAAAGTACCTCACAAAGAGGATCCTAGGTCTTAAACATGTCGTACATGGACAGACTGAAAAAAACTCCAGCAGTTCTCTGTCTCATATCGTCTACCAAGAGGCGATCTCTGCTTGACTTACAAAGCCATGTCTGACCCAGCTCTGTTAGAAATGCTACATCTAAAGAAATCCCAATCTCTCCACACCACATGGTCCAGAGACCTCAACCTCATTACCGCAATCAACAGAACATGCTGGAGGGACAGGTTCATAAACAAGAGACTGTCCATGCTCTGGAACAGACTTCCCATACATGTCAAGCAGAGAACCTCACTGGCCCTCTTCAAGAGAAATATTGATGAGTGGATGGGAAACAGAAAGTTCACCGTGGGAATCACTCCAGTGGGTCTGCTTGATACAGGCACTGGGAACTAATGTCAGGTGGCATGATGCCAGGGCACGTCTATGAGCTACGCTTGTAAAGGCTCCAGGGCCATTAGCCTAGTACTCATCTATGATCCTATGAACCTACGAACCAGAACCTGCATCCCTGCTAATAGTTGGGAGGTTATGCTAGTAGGTATTTCATGGGTGAGAAGGGGGGAGTGGAGGATGAAGTCTGAGATGAATTAGTCAGCCAGCAAATTCATTATGTTGTCTTGCTCAGTGAAGCTGACACCACTGACCACCAGTTCAGCATATTGATGTGTGCTGCCTTTGAGGTTTGGGCCATAGCTGTCCTCTGCAATCTGCCTTGTGGATTGTGGTTGTCTTTAGCTTGTGAATCTATCCTAACCTCATAATTCATCTTGTTGGACTTAAGTAATTCTCTTTGTTTGCTGTTTAGTTTAATTAGAAGCTCCTATCATTATGGGAGCTGCTCTCCTTGATTTTAGTCACATGACATTTTCCTTTTATTATATACCTATTAAAGTTAGGATTCCATCAGTTTGTTTTGTTTTTAGAATTTGTTTTGAGCTTAGTGTTAGTACGGACAGTAGCTTCTATACAGCCATTTGCATGGTTGTATAGGGTCTCTGTGAACATGTCTGCAGAGGTTGCTGTGAACTCGGGGTTGGGACTGGCACTGAATTTTGACAGGCTATCACTAAATACAATGAAGTTTAATTTGGAATAGTTCCTAACTGTTACAGGATTTGCTGGGGTTACCAAACTGATTTTTGTTTTGAAGGAGACAGCTTTGTGGTCTGCCTTCACCATTGAGTCCCTTGACAATGGGGGGTGCAGTCCTCCCCCCATATTGGTGAGTACAAGATCTAGTATTTCTGAACTTCTGGTAGGCATGCACACCATCTGGTCAAGGGTATCTGTGTTAATAAATCCAGCAGTCATTGTGCCTGTGAGTATGGGGCAGTGTTTGTTTCCCATTCTATAGAAAGACAGTTAAAGTCTCCTATGAATAGAGCATTTGGTTTAATGGTGAATGTCTCCAGAAGGACTAGGTACAAGCTATGGTATTCTAGGAAAATAGAGGGTGACCTACAGCATGCTTGTATAGGGTATGTGACTTTGTCTTTGTCTTTGGTGATTTAAAAGTGGATACATTCCAGGGCATCATCCTGTTTAACCAACACAGAATTATGCTTGTTGCTAATTCAGACTCCTCCACCTTTTGTCCCTGTCTGTGCAGCTGATGGCCTGAATGTGTGAAAGGTACTGAAGCCTTGCACTGCTGGAGTACTTTCTGCCAATTTAAACCACATCACATTAACGGTACAGGTGTCTACATTCTCCAGAGTGAGGAGAGCTTGTAGGTGTGGTTTCTTGTTTTGGTTCCTAGCATTGAGCAGTAACACCTTTAGGTTTCTTTGGGATTTATTTGCTATGTTGGTGGGTCTGTCAATTTGGCATTGCCTAAAAAAGGCTCTAAGTGGGTGGATAAAGTTTTAGACAATATTCCAAAGACTTGGAGAGGCAGGCGCAGACCACCCTTTGCAAAGCAACATGATTTGTTAACCATGTCTTCCCATGCACACAAATATTGAATCCCCCTGGAAAGACACTAGACACTAATCCAATTATTGAAGTCAATCATTTTTTGTTCATACTGTGGCGTAATCCTTAATAAGATAAAATGCTGATCAATGCAAGGCACATACCTGCCTGAGACACAGATTTCCAAGAATGTCTCTGTTCATATACTCCAAGTAAGTATATCTCAGGTTATTGATGCCCACATGGACTATGATAGAATCACACTGGTACCTGTGGTGAAGTGACTTGAGTGCATAAGTAACTTGGTGGAGCCTGGCTCCAAATATGCAGCTGAACGTTATCTTCTCCTTGTTCAATCTGGTGAGTGTCCATCTGTGTGTCATACAATAGGGTCCCTTATGACAATTGTCCTGGATAATGTGGTGCTTGCTTTATGGGCACTGGGTGTAGGCATACATGTTGTATTTGGTGTTGCTTTTGGTGAGTGCTTTAGAGATTGCAGAGGATAGGCATTGCAGTTTATAGGCTTAGGAGGTCTTTGAGATTTGGGAAGATTGCTTTTTAGTGCCTCAGCAAAAGTTGGTCTATGTGTGTGGTGGATAATATGTGTGGTAGATGTAGTGTGTGTGTTCTTTACAGCCTTTTTTGTATGCAAGATTTTTGCTGCCAGTGAAATTCTATATGTGTATGGTATATGTATGTTTTATTTTTACTTTTTTATTTATTTAACATTTGTTACCAGGAAAGTCTGACTTGGAACAAAGCCAATTTTCAGCAAAGGCCTAGGGAGAAACACTCCAGATGCATGTCTTTGTAATGTGGGAGGAAACCAGATTACCTGGAGAAAACCCAGACAAATGCAGGAAGGACATGCAGACTCCACACAGTAGGCACTCCAGCCAAGAATTGAAACGGAGAACCTCTTGCTGTGAAGGAACAACGCTACTGCTGCACCACTGCACCATCCATATGTGTATGTGCATGTGTTTCTCTGACAGTATGTGCTTGTTTCTTTAAGGATTAAATGGTCATCTGTGAACATGACACAACTGGTACATTGTCTCATGATGCCCATATCTGTCAAGCTGGCTATAAAGACATTTGTAGATTGCATATCCATGTTGCCTGGGCATGTATGTGCGTGGGCTACTGTTGGCCATGGATCTTGGATGGTCTCTGGGGTTTGGCATTAGACTAGGTTAGATTGTGCTAAGATTTGAAAGTAATGCTGTTCAATGTACAAACTATCTGTTCTAAGCTTGCTTCTGTGCAATGTTTTTGTTTTAGCCACACTAAGTTACAGGTTTCAGTTCTATTCATTGTCCATTGAGTCACATGTGCTCAGACATTATTTCTTTGAATCCTACTTTCCAACGGCTTGATTTTCTTTTAGTTTCAACTTGACTACTTGATAATAATACATTGTAAATCATTCTCTGCTCAGATACTGAATGCTACTGCTCTGTTCTTCCTAACGTATTATCTGAAGATCTGTCTTTGATTATTTCTGCCTTTTCCTTTAATAATTGCTTTCTCTTGAATAGCAGGAAGGGCTTCAAATTTTCCAGTCTTGATTTTCCTCCTCCTCCTCCATGAGTCCTAGCAGACACAGCATCTCCATCTTCAGATCCCCTTTCCCCTCCTTCATTTAGAAACAGATTATACATCATTGGTACTCCAAGAAAGAAAATCTAGAGCTATCCAGGGTACAACAGCGTCCAACTTAACCCATTTTGCCGCAAACACTCAAAGCTAGGAGAAAGGCATTTCTTCTGTACTTGTCTCCAAAGAAAAGTCGTAGTTTATGAACACTCACATGTCTTCTGCTTTCAGTATCCAGACCTGTGCCAGTATTTTTGTTTTAATTTGAATTAAATGAATCTTTATATTAAAGACATGGGTCAGCTACAGCCTTCACATATGGGTTTCCAGCCCATTCTATGTGGCCGCTTGATCTTATTCATCTATGTTCAGACCTGACCACTTCGCTAAAGTCTCCTTTGTAAAGTTTTCACAGTTGTCTCCTTGTGTCTTTTCACGCACTCCCATCAATCTTAAATTCTTTGTTCTTCCTTAACCTTGCTTCATCTTTTCCTTCTGATGCCTTCTCACTGACCCTCAGTGCTACATTTTCCTCTATTAACTGTTGAATCACCATGGAGTGATCATTCAGGGCTATATCAACTTCTTCCCATCTCTTCTCTTGTCTTGCAGTATGCTCCTTCAGTGTTTACTTCATGTCTCTAAACTCCATCCATATGGTAGTCAAAGACACTGCATGCTGTTCTACCATCTCAGACCAACTAATTCCCTTCTGCTTCTCCTCCATCACTTTGCACCCTTCCCCTGGCATTTCAGTTCTTTGAATATTTCAAGGGTCAGGTCTGTGGGAATTTTTCATTCCTTTTCTTGACATTCATGTTACCCTCTATTTCTATGCAGCAGTTGTTCATTTTCAACGTTTGGGGCATCCTGTACCTTGTAATTTTATTGTCCTCTCAAGGCTGCAATGTTGGGTAGACATGTCTTCTATCAGAACACCTTACCTGTGGATTACACAGTTTATTTTGATAGGCATCTCTGAAGTATGTCAGCAGTTTGAGTAGATGATGAGACCTGTTACAATAAAAATAATGTAGGTCCTTTGTCAGATAGATAGATAGATAGATAGATAGATAGATAGATAGATAGATAGATAGATAGATAGATAGACAGTTACATGTAGTCATACATACACTACATATACATATATACATACAGCTGGACAGATAATGATAGATATAAAAATAGTTAAATAAATGCCCTAAGCCTAGCTATTAGTTAAGTTTAGGGCAAGTTTAGCTATTAACTTTAACTGAACTTATCCATGACACTAAGTTTTAACTATTCCATTTTGAGTGATATTAGATTTAATCAATAAACTTAGCCCTGTTGAGATTCAGGTTGTAGTTATTGAGTTTGATTCTGCATATAGTGCAACTTTAACTGTTAAAAGTATATTTGTTTTGTATAAAGTTAGTACGTCACCACAATCCTACTCTTACCATTAAGGTTTGGGTAAGGGTCATGTTTGGGTTAGGGTCCAACCTACTACTAGAATTAAGGCTTTAGTTAACCTTAACAGTTATGATTGGACTAGAATGGATTTGTGGTTAGGATCAATGTGAATGTGTAATGGTATAACAGTGTGGGTGTGACTGTGGCATGAGTTCTAACCTCACTGAAGAATGCTTGAAACTCACTATGGAGAGTTATACATTATGAGAGAATTTACTTTTACTTCATTTGCACAGGGCTGAATAGTTTGAAAGTCTATAAAAAAGGTACATTTTAATTTCATATTCATTCATTCTGCTGCACCACAGAAAATTTGAAGACTTTCAGGAGGTTTGACTAAAAGCCTTTACTAAGCTGAAATTTAGCAATTTCATATGTGTTGAGATTATACAAGAGGGCTGTTTCTTCTAGGTGGGGGCACTATTTCAGATTTTTTGCTAGAGGAGTTTGTTTACATTTTAGTACCCTATAAGTCACACGTTCAGCTAGAGGCAAGGTTTTCAAAGAGCATTTTTAGCATACTGCAGTTCAGATTACACAAACTCTCAGTGGGGGTTGTTAGAGGAAGTGCTTAGAACTTACAGTTGCAGCCAGTTTGTCCTCCTCTGTTTTCCTTCCCCCACTGATGAGCAATTAGATTTGCTGAATGACTGGATTTTACTCATCTAGAGATGCTGTCTTGTCACACACAGACCTGCAGCCTCTTTAGCAATGAAGTGATAGCTACTTTACTATGTACTTGTTTTTGCAAAAAAGTGACATCCGCGGTGGTGCAATAGTAGCATTGTTGCCTCACAGCAAGAGGTTCTCCCGTTCGATTCTCGGCTGGAGTGCGGGGAGTGCCTTCTGTGTGGAGTCTGCATATCCTCTCCGCGGTTGGGTGGGCATTCGAAAGTCATGCGTAAATGGGCGTGCCTTAGTTGAAGGTTGAACGTCAAGCTTTCACCTCGGCGTTTGTGAAAATTTACTGCCAATCATTAGCGGACCGGAGTTCCGCTGTGGCGACCCC